>NW_013654806.1:25023-27423 GCF_000499385.1 Eimeria necatrix | reverse complement strand
GTTTGGGGTTTGGGGTTTGGGGTTTGGGGTTTGGGGTTTGGGGTTTAGGGTTTAGGGTTTAGGGTTTAGGGTTTAGGGTTTAGGGTTTACGAGTTTGAGGTCTTTCTTGGCACTCATGCTGATGACGTGAATTCCCTTTTGGTGAGAGCCCACCATATTTTCCAAAACCAAAAAAGGAGGTTCCGTCCGCGGCACTGTGACCACTTGAATCCGCTCTGCGCCAAACCCTAAACCCTAAACCCTAAACCCTAAACCCTAAACCCTAAACCCTAAAGGGATTTGGGACTCCTGCATAAACCCTAAACCCTAAACCCTAAACCCTAAACCCTAAACCCTAAACCCTAAACCCTAAACCCTAAACCCCCCTAAACCCTAAACCCTAAACCCTAAACCCTAAACCCTAAACCCTAAACCCTAAACCCTAAACCCCAAACCTAACCCCAAACCCTAAACCCTAAACCCCCTAAACCCTAAACCCTAAACCCTAAACCCTAAACCCTAAACCCTAAACCCTAAACCCTAAACCCTAACCCTAAACCCTAAACCCTAAACCCTAAACCCTAAACCCTAAACCCTAAACCCTGAACCCTAAACCCTAAACCCTGAGCCCTAAACCCTGCTAAGCCCTGAACCCTGAACTCGGAACTGCTGGCCACAAACCCTTTGTTGAGCGCTGTTCGCCGCCGCACGCGCTGCCAAACCCTAAACCCTAAACCCTAAACCCTAAACCCTAAACCCTCGAGAAGAAGCGAAAAACGCCGCCAAGCCCGCCAAAAGAAAGCGGAAAGAAAAGGCAAAAAGGAATGAAAGAAACAAAACAAACAAAACAAACAAAATAAAAGAAATAAAAGAAATAAAAGAAATAAAAGAATAAAAGAATAAAAGAAATAAAATAAAAAAGAAATAAGAAGAAAAGACTCGCCGTTGTTGTAGTTGATGGCCGCGGGGTAGGGGAACTTGCAGAGTTCGCAGAGGAGTTGTTTGACGAAGAGGGGTTTTTGCTGCTGCTGCTGCTGCTGCTGCTGCTGCTGCTGCTGCTCCTGCTGCTGAATGTTTAATCTTCCAGAAATCCAATGTCTTATGCAACTCAAATGAACAAATCTAATTGACCCTTTGCAGTCGCAAGGAGATATCAAAGGGTCTCCTTCTTGGTTGCCCTCCAGCAGGCAAATCCGGCACTGCATGTCGCTGCGCGCAATACGCTGATTTAGGGTTTAGGGTTTAGGGTTTAGGGTTTGCGCTTTCGCTCCGGGACCCGCCTGTAGGCTCCGGAGTTGGGACTGCGGCTCGGGTTTGCGCTCTTGCGGCTTCTAGGGTTTGCGCTCCTCTCGGGTTCGGAGCTAGGGTTTAGGCTGCTCGAGGGTTTAGGGTTTAGGGTTTAGGGTTTAGGGTTTAGGGTTTTCTAGGGTTTCGGGAGGAGGGCTTCCTAGGCACCAGGGCTTCCCAGGGTTTGCCTAGGGTTTGCCTAGGGTTTAGGGTTTCTCGGCTCTACGCTTCCTACGCTTCCCAAGGTCCCCAGGGTCGAGGGTTTAGGGTTTAGGGTTTAGGGTTTAGGGTTTAGGGTTTACTTGGAGGCAACGAAGGAAAGCGGGGGTTCTCCGTCGTCGAGTTTGAGGGGTGGAATCTCGGAATTAGGGTTTTGAGAATCCTCTCTTTTGAGGGTTTGCGTCACTATTTGTTTTACTTTTAATTTATATCTTCCAAGTTTAATAATATCATTTTCTTGTAAAATGTGTTTATTATTATTTTCATCTCGGACAATCGACCACAGCTTCTGAGGTGTACAGACACCCGAGGGCCCCGACCGCTCCGCGGGCATCACCACGAAACGCCCTGCGCAGCAGCAGCAGCAGCAGCAGCAGCAGCAGCGGCAGCAGCAGCAGCAGCAGCGGCAGCAGCAGCAGCAGCTGCGGCAGCAGCAGCAGCAGCAGCAGCGAAGGCGAAGGCGGTGAGTTGCTTTCTTTTGGCTGTATTTTGCTTTTGCTGTTTTCTCTTTTAATGCGCAAACACACGCGATGCAGCAGCAGCAGCAGCAGCAACAGCAGCAGCAGCAGCAGCAGCAGCAGCACGGGCAGCAACACGAGCAGTAACAGCTGCTGCAGCAGCAGCAGCAGCAGCACGGGCAGCAACACGAGCAGCAACAGCTGCAGCAGCGTTGGAGATACGGGAAGAGCAGCAGCAGCAAACAGCAATTAAGCAAACGAATTAAATCAAATTAAATTAATTAAATTAATTAAATTAATTAAATTAAATTAATTAAATTAATTAAATTAAATTAAATTAAATTAAATTAAATTAATTAAATTAAATTAAATGTCACTAAGACGAACCGTCACGAGAGCATCGGATGGAGAGCAAGAAGTCAGTGGTTGGCGGGGCCTCCTGCTGCTGCTGCTGCTG
>NW_013654806.1:15023-20023 GCF_000499385.1 Eimeria necatrix | reverse complement strand
CAAAGATCTGGCTTCTTTATTTTCAGCAGCACAGGGTTTAGGGTTTAGGGTTTAGGGTTTAGGGTTTGAGGGTTTAGAACTGCGCTTCCAAACCACTTATGCTGCTGCTCTGAGGAAAATAGAGTACGAGCAGCATAAATCCCTTTTCATTCTCTCTGCTGCTGCTTCTGCTGCTGCTGCTACTGTTGCTGCTGCTTCTGCTGCTGCTGCTGCCGCTTCTGCTGCTGCTGCTACTGTTGCTGCTGCTTCTGCTGCTTCTGCAGCCGCTTCAACTGGGAGCTTTTGCTGCTGCAGCTGCTGCTGTTGCTGCTGCAGCTGCTGCTGTTGCTGCTGTTGGGATTGAGCTCTACGGCTCTGCAGACCCGCTGCGACGCGCAGCAGCAGCAGCAGCAGCAGCAGCAGCGGCAACACCAGCAGCAGCAACAGCAACAAGAACAGCAGCAGCAGCATTAGCAGCAGCAGCAGCAGCAGCAGCGACATCAGCAGCAGCAACAGTAGCAGCGGCAGCAGCAGCTGCGACACCAGCAGTGGCAGCAGCAGCAGCGCAAGCCGCAGCAGCAACGCAGCAGCAGCAGCAGCAGCAGCAGCAGCAGCAAATTACTATACGGGCAGATTTGCTGCAACTTGGTGGGGTTGTTGTTATTTTTTCTCCAGTTTGCTGCTGAGGGCCAAGCAGTGAGTGGAAGTGTCTCAATAATCCCGGAACTGAAAGTTATTTCATCAAAAAGTCCTCAAAAGAATTAAAAGTTTCTGAAATGGTGGTTTTGTTTTATTTCCAGTTTTGAGCGCGGTTTTTGGGGTGTACGTACACCTCGCTTATCGCCACGCGCAGCGGCTGCGGGCGGAGAGGGAAAGTTTCATAAAATGGAAAACTTTGGCGGAATTTTTCGACAATTTAATTTAAAAAGAGTTTTAAATTAATTTAAAAAGACATTTCGAACTTATTTCTCGCGTTTTGTTCCCGTTTTCCCTCTGCGGGCGCCGCGAGGCGGGCAGACACCTGGCTCAGGCGACTCACCGCCGCTCGGTGGATTTCAGGCCAAATTGACCTTCTGCGGCTCGCCAAAAAGCCAATTCGACCTTTTAGTTGAATTCAAAATCAAAAATTAACTCCAAAAGAACTTTAAACGGAGAATTTCGCCGGAAGGAAGGCCAGAAGGCGCGGCGGCGTGAGGTGTATGTACACCTGAGCACACGCCACATTTGCGTGTTAGTCGCTATTTTGTTTTTCTCTTATTTTCGGAGTTATTTAACTTCACTAAAAAACCCTCAAACCCTCTATTGGTGTTTCCATTTCCTGGAAGCGGCCAAGGAACCGGCGGGAGCCAAACCCTAAACCCTAAACCCTAAACCCTAAACCCTAAACCCTAAACCCGCGTTTCAGAAAATTAAAAAGGATTTCTTCTACAGCGAAAATGGATCAAATGGAGTCACTCAGACAAGAATTCAAAGAAGGTGAGGGTTTTGCCTTTGCTGCTCTGCTTGAAGAAAGCGAGGGTTTAGGGTTTAGGGTTTAGGGTTTGGGGTTTGGGGTTTAGGGTTTAGGGTTTAGGGTTTAGGGTTTGCTGCAGGAGAACTACCTGAAGAACTTCTGGCTTACCACTGCAAAGACAATGAAGGGCTCAACGGCGAATGGATCATTACGGAGGACCAGCGGTGAGACCAGTGGTCACCACAAACCCTAAACCCTAACCCCCAAACCCTAAACCCTAAACCCTAAACCCCAAACCCTAAACCCCAAACCCTAAGTCGTTGGCTCCAGACTGCGAAAGCCAAGAGCTGTCGCGTCATTCGCACATCTCTGAGCTTCTCACGAAGAGCTTCTTGCGCAGGAACCGCAGACCCTAGGGTTTAGGGTTTAGGGTTTAGGGTTTAGGGTTTAGGGTTTTGCGCAGATCTGACGGCATGACGGATATAGTGGAGTTCTTCGGAATTGATATTCATGATGGAGCTGCTTGGGAGTTGCTGCTGCATTTGAACGCGCCGCGGTTTCGGCTGGTCTACGAAACCCCAAACCCTAAACCCTCAAACCCTAAACCCTCAAACCCTAAACCCTCAAACCCTAAACCCTCAAACCCTCAACCCTCAGCCCCCACCCTAACCCTCATTTCCCACTCAGCCCTCCGCGCCGATTGCCCCCGCCACATTCTCTTCGATGGGATTCCCAAGCCCCACGTCCCCGTAAACCCTAAACCCTAAACCCTAAACCCTAAACCCTAAACCCTAAACCCTAAACCCTAGGCTGCTCCCGTAGCCGGCAGCGTCTCAAGTTTGAACGCCCCTCCCCTGCGCAGAAACCCCAAACCCCAAGCCCAAACCCCAAGCCACCCTAAACCCCAAACCCTAAACCCCAAACCCTAAACCCTAAACCCTAAACCCTAAACCCTAAACCCTAAACCCTAATTGCGCGCAGCTGGAGGAAGTCGTGCCGCATGCGCCGCTGCGGCATATAACTCCAGGCTGCACCGAAGGGAACTTTTTGGCTGCGGAGATTGACGGGATTTTGTTTGTGAAGTATCAAATGAGTCGAGGTCCCAAACCCTAAACCCTAAACCCTAAACCCTAAACCCTAAACCCTAAACCCTAAACCCTAGACCCTAAACCCTAGACCCGAGACTCGGGGCGTTGGGCGCTGGAGGGTGCGGGGCGAGGAAGCAGCGGCGAAGGGAATGCGGTGCTGCTCCGGGAAACCGTTAGGGTTTAGGGTTTAGGGTTTAGGGTTTAGGGTTTAGGGTTTGGGGGTGCCGCAGGGACACTATACATGACGCGGATTTTGCTTACTGAAGATCCACAGGGAAAGGAAAAGGGGCCCCTTACTTTGGCGCAGGTCGGCGAGGGTTTAGGGTTTAGGGTTTAGGGTTTAGGGTTTATTAGGGTTTAGGGTTTGGGGGTTCTAAGCGCTGGCCGGGGCGGCTTGAGCAGCGAGTGACTCGAGGGTTCAGGGTTTAGGGTTTAGGGTTTGGAGCCCAGACATTAGGGTTTAGGGTCTCTAGCAGCCGAGGGTTTAGGGTTTAGGGTTTTGGTCTGCTGCAGTATTGCATCTTGAAGAATGACGGAGACAGACACGTGGTGCGCAGATACCACCGGAAGCTCGAAAACAAACCCTAAACCCTAAACCCTAAACCCTAAACCCTAAACCCTAAACGCGAAGTCTCCTCGCGCAGCTGGTTAAAAGGGTTGCTTTGACTCCCTGGGCCTTAGCAGCAGCAGCCGCTGCTGCTGCTGCAGCTGCAGCAAGAGCTGCAGCAGCAACTGCAGAAGCTGCTGCAGCAGCAACAGCAAGAGCTGCAGCAGCAACAGCAGAAGCTGCTGCAGCAGCAACAGCAGCAGCAACAGCAGCAGCAACAACAGCAGCAAAAGCAGCAGCAACAACAGCAGCAGCAGCAGCAACAGCAGCAGCAACTCGCCCGCTTGCTGCCTAGGGCATGTGCAGGGCCGCAAACAGCCTTTGCGGCCCTGTGTTGCCAACCGAACTCAAAACCCTAAACCCTAAACCCTAAACCCTAAACCCTAAACCCTAATGATTCCGCGGAAGAAAGAAGCAAATCTAGAAAAGAAATTTAAAAATACCAAAAGCGAAAAGCAACAAAACCTCCCTAGGGTTTGGCAGCAAGTGTCTGTACACCTCAGCAGTTGCTTTCTCCCTAGGGTTTCCAAAAAACTAGGGTTTAGGGTTTAGGGTTTAGGGTTTAGGGTTTCCACGCGCAGAGCTCACATCGGAAAATGGCACTTGAAAGGGGGTTCCTTCGCTGCCGCTCGACAAACCCTAAACCCTAAACCCTAAACCCTAAACCTAAAAAACCCTCACGGCCTTATTTGCCGCTGCAGCGCATGCAGCAGCACTGCGGGCAGCAAAGCCCCGAAAGAGACACAAAAAGAGTTTTGGCCCCGCGAGTGTGCTGCTGCTGCTGCTGCTGCTGCTGCTGCAGCAACTGCAGCTGCTCTCGCCGCTGCTGCAGTTGCTTGTGCTGCTGCTGCTGCTGCTGCTGCTTTCGCTGCTGCTGCTCGCACCGAGTTCGGTGCGACCGCGACACGCCACGCGCTGCTGCTGCTGCTGCTGCTGCTGCTGCTGCTGCTGCTGCTGCTAGTGGATGTATTTGCTGCTGCTGCTGCTCTTGCTGCTGCTGCTGAAAGGGTCTGTAACCCTCCGCAGAATTTGGGCTGCTGGCTGGTCGTCGTCGGTGAGAGTGGGTTGGGGGAAACCCTCGAAGCTGCCGCTTTTGATTTCTTCGACCTGAAATAAATAAATAAATAAATAAATAAATAAATAATTAATTTAATTAAATTAATTAAATTAAATTAAATTAAATTAAATTAATTAAATTAATCAGCTCGTTTGTTTGGTCCAAGTTCCGTCCAATTCCCGCGGAAACAGCGACCCCAGCGCCTCCGCGCCAAACCCTAAACCCTAAACCCTAAACCCTAAACCCTAAACCCTAAACCCTAAACCCTCACCTGGAAGGCCTGGATGCCGAGCTCCCTCAGGGTTGTCTCCAAACAGCCCGCGAGGGCCCAGGCCCTCATTTGTGCTGTTTTCTTTGGAGACACATGAGAGAGTGCATCAACAATTGCTGCTTTGCAGCGGTAGAGTTGCTGCAGCAGCTGCTGCTGCTGCTGCTGCTGCAGCTGCTGCTGCTGCTGCAGCTGCTGCTGCTGCTGCTGCTCTCCCCCAGGAAGTCAGCTGTACGTACACCCCGCCCACACCCCAGCAGCAAACCATACCTCCGAGATATTCGCCCGTTTCTCCCGAGACACTCCAAAGGAAACATAAACGCCTCCGTGTACGCCATTTGGGGGGCCCCCAGGGGGGCCCCCAGCTGGCCCAGCGGGGCGGGGGGGCCCCCCAGGGGGCCCCCCAGGGGGCCCCCCGCCAGGAGGCCCCCCGCGCCCAGGGGGGGCCCCCCCAGCTGCGGGGGGGCCCCCAGCTGCGGGGGGGGCCCCAGCTGGGGGGCCCCCGAGGGGGCCCCCAACCCGGGGGGGGCCCCCAGGGCTGCTGCGGG
>NW_013654806.1:5000-14923 GCF_000499385.1 Eimeria necatrix | reverse complement strand
TGCTGCTCGAGGCTCGGGGGCCTCAAACGGACCCGCTTCGTTCTGCTGCTGCTGCTGCTGCTGCTGCTGCTGCTGCTGCTGCTGCTGCTGGCGTCGCGGCCTTTTAGTTTGCCTCCCTGAGCCAACAACGTCCAGGGCGTACGTACACCCCGCACCTCCATCAGCAGCAGCAGCAGCAGCTGCTGCTGCTGCTGCTGCTGCTGCTGCTGTTGCTGCTGCAGTTTCTTGCTGCGAACTCCACCGTGGGGCCCCGCCGGCGCTCCTGCGGGCCCTCACAGGTTTCTTTCGTGCTGCTCTCCGGGGGGCCCTGGCCCCCTTTGCTGCTGCTGCTGCTGCAGCAGCAGCAGCAGCAGCAGGAGAAGCAGCAGCAGCAGCAGGGTCCTCCATGGAGACTTCAGCAGCTCCCAAGTCCTGGGGGGCCCCCCCCCTGAAGAGCAGCAGCGGGCTGCTGCTGCCCTCTTGCTGCGCTGCTTGCTGCGTGCGTCTGTCGCAGCAGCCTGCTGCTGCTGCTGCTGCTGCTGCAGTGGTGGTGGTGGTTGGGGCATCAGCAGCAGCAGCAGCAGCGGCGGGCGCCGCGGCTGCTGCTGCTGCAGCGCCTGCTGCTGCTGCAGCTCTGCTGCTGCAGCGCATGCGCTCGTGCTGCAGCAAAGGAGTTGCTGCTTTCGAATCCAAAGTCAACAAGGAAGTCAGGGGGGCCCCACAGGGGCCCCCCGAGTTGGAAAGAGAAGCAGCAGCAAGTTGCTGCTGCTTCGAGTTGGAAAGAGCAGCAGCAGCAGCAAGTTGCTGCTGCAGCAGCGGGTCTCCAGGTGTATCTACAGGGCCCTGCAGGGGCGTGCGGGGCTGCTGCGGGGACATAGCTGCGTAGACACCGCACGCCTGCTGCTGCTGCTGCTGCTGCTGCTTCTGCTGCTGCTGCTGCAGGGGCGGGAGCAGGTGCGCAGCGGCGTGCTGCTGCTGCTGCTGCTGCAGCAGCAGCAGCAAAGGGTCCACTGCCTCCTCCCGCTCCCTCTTGTCACCTGAAGGGCGCGGCAGCAGCGGGGGCCCCCGAGCAGCAGCAGCAGCAGCAGCAGCAGCAGCACTGGGGGGCCCCTGAGCAGCAGCAGCAGCAGCAGCAGCAGCAGCAGCGAGGGGCCCCTGCAAGTCTGCGAAGCACGTGAAGGCGGAAAACGGGGGGGGGATAAGACGCCCCTCTCGTGCTGCTGCTGCTGCTGCTGCAGTCTGCGCTGCTGCTGCTGCTGCTGCTGCTGCGGCCGCAGGATCTGCTTCTGCGGGTGCTGCTGCTGCTGCAGCACCTGCAGCAGCAGCAGCAGCAAAACGAACCAAAGGAAGCGAAGAGAGACAAGCTGTTTCAGAGCCCAAACCCACAGAGTCCCGGGCAGGGCCTGGCGCCATCCCCACTGCTGCTGCTGCTGCTGCTGCTGCTGCTGCTGCTGCAACTGCTGCTGCTGCTGCTGCTGCTGCTGAGGAGAGCTGTTGCGAGTTTGTGTTTGTCTGCAGCCTGCGTTCGCCTCCACGGCATTTGCTGCAGTACCAGCCGCTGCTGCTGCTGCTGGTGCTGCTGCAGCTGCAGCAGCAGCAGCAGCAGCAGCAGTTGCTGCTGCTGCGCTCCCTGGGATGCCCAGGAGGTAAGAAGAGACCCCAAGGCTAGGAGCGAATTAGCTGCGACGTGCTGCTGCTGCCGCTGCTGCTGCTGCTGCAGTCAAATGCGCAGCAGCAGCGCCTGCGGCCGGAGAAGCCGCAGCAGCTGCAGCTGAGCAGCAGCAGCAGCAGCAACAGCAGCAGCAGCAGCAGCAGCAAAGGCACTGCTGCAGGGCGCGAGACAGACGCCCCAAGCGATGAAACAGGTCGACTGCAGCAGCAGAATTTTAGGCGTGCTGCTGTGCCTGAAGCAAAGAATCAGCAGCAGCAGCAGCAGCAGCAGCAGCAGCAGCAGCAGCGCCCGCAAGGTGAGGGACGCCGGCTGAGGGTTTAGGGTTTAGGGTTTAGGGTTTGCTGCTGCCTCCAGAGTCCAGTTGTTACCCACGCAGCAGCAGATGAAGCAAAAAGTAGGGGGGGCAAAAGAGCTGTATCGGCAGCAGCAGCAGCAGCAGCAGTAGCAGCAGCAGCCGGAGCAGCAACAGCAACAGCAGCAGCAGCAGCAGCAGCAACAGCAGCTAAAGCAGTAGCGCATTCACGTCAAATCTAAACAGTTTTTCTAATTGACCCCCGTAATAGATTACATAGGAGGGTTTAGGGTTTAGGGTTTAGGGTTTAGGGTTTAGGGTTTAGGGCCTAGGGTTTGGCGATGCAGCAACGAGCACAAACGCCATCCTCATCTGCGGTGTATGTACACCCCAAGTAAACGAATATGAAATTTGAATTTAAATTTAAATTTAAATTTAATTTTAAATTTAAATTTAAATTGCAGAAGTAGTGTTTGCTGCTTCCGCCCCTTTCTAAACCCTAAACCCTAAACCCTAAACCCTAAACCCTAAACCCTAGACCCGCAGAAGACAACGAGACAGAACCAAAAGCCCAGCGAACGCCCAACACATCTCATTGTAATGCAAACAGAACGAGATATACGCGGCTTCTAGGGTTTAGGGTTTAGGGTTTAGGGTTTAGGGTTTAGGGTTTAGGGTTTAGGGTTTAGGATTTAGAGTGTCAAGGCTTCGCCGAGCTTCCCCACCAACGCCTAATTCGCTACCCGACGCATTTCCTCCACTTCTGCTGCATTGCTGCTGCTGCTGCGTTGCTGCTGCTGCTGCGTTGCTGCTGCGTTTCTGCTGCTGCTGCTGCTGCTGCTGCTGCTGCTGCTGCTGCTGCTGCCGTCCTTGAGTGCTTCTCACCGCGTACCATATGGCTGCTGCTGCTGCTGCTGCTGCTGCTGCTGCTGTTGCTGCTGCTGCCAGTATTACTACTACTACTAGTACTGCTGCTGCTGCTGCTGCTGCTGCAGCTGCTGCTGCTCCTGTTGCATCGCTGCTGCAGCTGCTACTGCTACTGCTGCTGCCGCTGCTGCTGAGAAAGCAGCAGCAGCAGCAGCAAAGGTCCACTTAGATTTAATAAAATGAATTTAATAAAATTAAATTTATTTATTTTTAACATTTGTGTCTCCCCGCATGCAGCAGCAAATTCGTTTTTGAAATAAATGGCAAAAGAGATTTAATAAAAATAAAATTAAATAAAATTAAAAATAAAAAATAAAAAACTTTTTAAAATTTAAAGACTTTGCATGCATGCATTTGAAAGAAAAACGAAAAAATTCCATTCTTCTTTTTCTTTTTTAATTCTTTTTTATTTCTTTTTGGTTATTCTTTATTCTTTTATTTCTTTTATTTTATTTTAATTAATTACATTTCTTTTAAGTTATTTTTATTATTTTTATTTTTATTTATTTTCATTTATTTATTCTTTTAAAAGAACTTATGTTGCATTTTAGAAAAGAAAAAGAGTTTTGTTTGGAGAACAAAAAGAGCAAAAGAAATTCAAATTAAATTTGAAATAAAGAATTAAAATTAAATTAAAATTAAAAAATAAAATTTGAAATTAATTCAAAATAGATTTTTACTTTCCACAGGTGTTGGGGTGTCTGTACACCTCAGAGAAGGGGAGTTTGGTTGTTTTTGTAAATTCTAAAAAATGAAATTAATGGAAATAAAATAAAAATAAAATAAATAAATTCGAATTTAAATCATTTTAATTTAAATAAATGAATTTAAATTAAATTAATGCATTCAAATGAAAGTAAACAAACTTAACTTTTATTTACAACAGAAATTTAAATATGCAAATCCAAAATTAGTAAATTCGTAGTTGAATAGATTTATACAAAGATTAAACAAATAAATAAATAAATAAATAAATAAATAAATAAATAAATAAATATATAAATAAATAAAAACATGAATAAAAATAAACGGAAAAGCGTAAATGAATTTAAACGAATAAGTGCGAAAATAAATTTAAATAAATAAATCCAAATATGAATAATTAAAAAAATGCAAAAGAGATAAATAAAAGTGTCTAAAATAGGAAAATAAATAGAAATAAATAAAATTAAAAAAGCACAAATACAAATCTAAATTCCGAATTAATTAAATGCACAATACCATCAGAATAAATGAATAAATACAATTATAAATAGAATCAAAATAAATATCATAATAAATAAATTTATTAATATAATTTTTACTTATTAAATATAATAATACATATATTATATATATATATATATATATATATATATATATATATATAGATTAAGAGTCTTGACATCTATTTAATAATTTAATTTATTTCTACTCAATGAATTTACATTTGTTGAATTATATTATATTATTTAATTATCTTTTATTTGCCAAATTAATTTATATTTATTTAATTAAATTTTAATTACTTTTATTACTTCTGCATTTCCCAAAAGGTGGAAGTTCGGGTGTACGTACACCTGGAGGTAGAGAATTGCGCAAAAACGCAAACGCGCAAAAAGGGAATTTTCGGGATTTAAATTTATTAAATAAATTCGAAAAAGGAAATAATAAAAAGGACTTTTGCTGGAGTTTAATTAATTGATTAAATCCGGAAATTAAAACATTTAAAATAAACTTTTTACGATTTTATTTCGCTGAATAAATCCGGAAATAAAAATGTTTTAAATGCACTTTTCGGGACTTTGGTTTATTAAAAACAAATATTTAAATTGAATAAATAAATAGTTCAATTAAATAATATATATTTAAATTAAACAATGAATATTTAAATCAAATAATAAATATTTAAATTAAATTAAAATGTTTAAATTCGATTTTACTTTTTCAAAAATTCCTTTTTTGCAAAAAAAGGAAAAGCCGCCAGGTGTACATACAGCTCGCAGAGGAAAACAAAAGAAAAATTAAAAATTAAAAAATAAAAAAAAAATAAAAATAAAAATAAAAATAAAAATGAAAAAGAATTAAAGTGAAATGGAATTGGAAGGAGAAAAAGAAAGAGAGGAAATAAAAGTAAAAGAAGAGAAAGAAGGAAAAGAAATATAAAATGGAAACAAAAGAAATATAAAATGGAGACAAAAGAAACAATAAAAGAAAATTTAAATAAATTAATTCTTTTGAATTAATTTGTTTTTATTTTAAAATTCATTTTGCTGACTTTTGGAATCCTATAAAGACCCATTGAGGTTCTAGGTTTAGGGTTTAAGGTTTAGGGTTTAGGGTTTAGGGTTTAGGGTTTAGGGTTTAGGGTTTAGGGTTTAGGGATCAGGATTTGGGGCTGCGAATGGAAGCAGAAGCATCAGGAGCGGCATCACATGCAGCAAAAGCAACGGCAGCAAGCACAGCAGCAGCAGCAGCAGCAGCAGCAGCAGAAGCAGCAGCAGCAGCAGCAGCAGCAGTAATAACAACAACAAGCAAAATAGGAGCAGCAGCAGCAGCAACAGCAACAGCAACGGCAGCAGCAGCACCCGCACAAGCATGGAGAAGCGGAAGGTAGCGAGAAACTTCTCCAAGGGACAGCAGCAGCAGCAGCAACAATAGCAGCAGCAGCAGCAGCAACAATAGCAGCAGCAGCAGCAGCAGCAGCAACAGCAGCAAGCAGCGCAGGCCCTCCGAACAGCGCACTGAGAACCAGCTACGCACAGCTAGCTAGCCACAAAGTGCTGCAGCCGGCCTTAGCTACAGGTAGCTAGCTAGCTAGCTAGCCAACTAGCTAGCTAGCTAGCTAGCCAGCCAGCCAGCTAGCTAGCTAGCTAGCTAACCAGCTAGCTAGCTAGCCAGCTAATTGCATTAGCTAGCTATCAGGCTAGCTAGTTAGCCAGTTAGCTAGTTAGCTGGCTAGCTAGCTGGCTAGCTGGCTAGCTAGCTGGCTAGCTAGCTAGCTAGCTGCTCCACCCTAGCTAGCCGGCTAGCCAGCCAGCTAGCTAGCTGCCTAGGTAGCTAGCTAAGGTCCCCTGCTTTCCAGTTACGTGGCTAGCTAGCTAGCGAGCTAGCCAGCTAGCTAGCTAGCTGGCTAGCTGGCTAGCTAGCTAGCTGGCTCGCAAGTTGGCTAATTTGGCTAGCTAGCTAGAGCTGGTGGGGCAGCCAAGAGAGGGCAAAGCTGTGGGTGTTTTGCTGCTGCTGCAGAGCAGCTGAGAGAGGAGAACAGAGAGCAGCAACTGCAGCGGCAGCTGGAAGCTGCTGCAACAGCTGCTGCTGCTGCTGCTGCTGCAGCAGCGGCAGCAGCAGCAGCACTAAATCCCCTTGTCTTCCGCTGTCTTTCGCAAATTTTGGATTTGATTTGTTTTCATTTAATTAAATTATTTATTTAAATTGAAAAATGAGGGATAGGACTCGCAGACGCAGTGTAAGCAGCAGTGAACCAGCAGCAGCAGCAGCAGCAGCAGCAGCAGCAGCAGCAGCAGAGCAGCAGCACAGCAGCGGGCCAGCAGCAGCAGACCCGCGGCGTTGTGTCCGTTTTCACCTTTAATTAATTCTTTTATAAATCAAAATAGATAAATAAATAAATAAAAAGAAATGAAGAAAACACCAAACCCTAAACCCCAGCCAGTAGTAGCTGTACAGACACCCCACGGGGTGTAACCGCTGGTCTTCTCTTTTCCCTGACACAGTTGGCTGCCCCCCACTCATTTCAAAACCCTAAATTAGGGTTTAGGGTTTAGGGTTTAGGGATTAGGGTTTAGGGACTAGGGTTTGGGGTTGAGACTCTGTCGCCACCAGCGCCGCCTTGCCCGCGACCCACGCCGTGGGACAGCTTGCCTTGAACTCGACGCTAGGGTTTAGGGTTTAGGGTTTAGGGTTTAGGGTTTAGGGTTTTTGCCAAAGGTTTAAGGGTTTAGGGTTTGAGGTGGCCATGCAGATGCTTGCTGCACAGCCCTTTCTGAGGGGGCCTTCTCGGCGAGCCAGCTGATCAGGAACTGCTGCAGCAGCAGGTACTGCAGCAACAGCAGCAGCAGCAGCAGCAGCAGCAGCAGCAGAAGCAACAGGAGCAGCAGCAGCAGCAGCAGCAGCGGCGGCAACAAGAGGCCTCTTTCAAACGCGAGATGGACTAATGCTGGGGTTTAGGGTTTAGGGTTTAGGGTTTAGGGGATGCCCCCGCGAGGCCTCTCCCCTTGCCAACCATCGTTGCAGCTGTCGGGCGAAGCAGCAGCAGCAGCAGCAGCAGACACAGCAGCAGCAGCAGACACAGCAGCAGCAGCAGACACAGCAGCAGCAGCAGACACAGCAGCAGCAGCAGCAGCAGACACAGCAGCAGCAGCAGCAGCAGACATTGCAGCAGACGCGGCAGCAGCAGGACCCGCTGCAGCAGCAGCGCAGCCGGCCGTAACTTCCCACTCATCGGGAGCAGCAGCTCCAGCAGCAGACTCAGCAGCAGCAGCACCCGCAGAAGCAGCAGCAGCAGCAGCAGCAGCAGCAGCAAATAACTTTGCTGCTGCATGTGTGGGGCCCCTAGATCGCGCTTGCGGTGTCTTTACAGCTGGCTTTATGTCTCTCTCTCAAAACCCGCATTTAATCTGGCGCTCTTCCTCAAGCCCCCCCCCCTCAGCAGCAGCAGCAGCAGCAGCAGCAGCAGCAGCAGCAGCAGCAGCAGCAGCAGCAGCAGCAGCAGCAGAAGCAGCAGCAGCAGCAGCAGCAGCAGCAGCAGCAGCAGCAGCAGCAGCAGCAGCAGCAGCAGCAGCAGCAGAGTGGCTCGCCCGCGAGGCGCAGACAGTCCCCGGGGGGCCCCAGGGGCCCCCGCTGGGCAGCGAGAGCTGGGGGCCCCCTGGGTACCTTTGGGGGCCCCGGCAGTGCCCCGGGGGGCCCCCCAGAGGGTCTTTTGGGGGGCCCCCAGGGGGCCCCCCGAGGGGATATTCTGGAGGCCTCTTTGGGGGCCCCCCCTCAAGGGGGCCCCCCCTGGGACTGCCAAGAGGCCCCTCATGGGGGCCTTTCCCCTGTTGAAGGTCTTTTGCCGTTAGAGTCCGGGGGGGCCCCTGGGGGCCCCCCTGGGGGCCCCTCACCTGGGGGCCCCCCTGGGGGCCCCTCACCTGGGGGCCCCCCTGGGGGCCCCCCTGGGGGCCCCCCTGGGGGCGTTTCTTCAGGGGCCCCCCCTGGGGACCCCCCGGGAGGCCCCCCTGGGGCCCCTTCTGGGGCCGTTTCTTCGGGAGGCCCCCCCGGGGGCCCCCCCGGGGGCCCCCCCGGGGGCCCCCTGGGGGGCCCCCCTGGGGGGCCCCCCGGGGGCCCCCCTGGGGGCCCCGAAGCGAGGGGGGGCCCCCCGGGGGCCCCCGGGCGGTCGCTTTCGTTTGTGGGGGGGCAGCAGCGGGTGTACAGCCAGCCCGTGGGGCGGCTGGGGGCCTCCGGGCTGCCGCTGCAGGCGAGGGGTTTGCTGCGGCGTTTGGGGTGGGTGGCTCGGGCCCGGGGGCGGCTGCAGCAGCAGCTCGTCCAGCAGCAGCAGCAGCAGCAGCAGCAGCAGCAGCAGCAGGAAGAGGGGCCCCTGGCCCTCTGGGCCGGCGGCTACAGCACCCCCTGCGCAGGCAACTTGGAAAGCAGCGACAGCCTTTTCATTTCCTGCTGCACTGACTTCCCCTTGCCGCTGCAGCAGCAGCAGCAGCAGCAGCAGCAGCACTAGCAGCAGCAGCAGCAGTAGCAGCAGCAGCAGTAGCAGCAGCAGCAGTAGTAGCAGCAGCAGCAGCAGCAGTAGCAGCAGCAGCAGCGGTAGCAGCGGCAGCAGCAGCGCCAGTGAAACGCGCAGTGTTGCGGTGCCCAGATAGTTCACTGCAGCAGCAGCAGCAGCAGCAGCAGCAGCTTTTGTATTTGTGTTGTATTTAGATAGATAGGCCTTTAGGCGCTGATGCTGCTGCAGCTGCAGCTGCTGCAGCGGCAGCAGCAGCTGGAACAGAAAAGAACAGAAGAGGGAGCAGCAGCACCAAAACACTAGCAGCTATAGCAGCAGCAGCAGCAGCAGCAGCAGCAGCAGGCCCAGATGTGTGTTTGCTGCTGCTTCTGCTGCTACACCTGCTGCTGCTGCTGGGCACTTGACCCGCCGATGCACTAGCTGCCTGGCCGTTTCAGCTGCTTCACCTCCACCTGCTGCGCCTGCTGCTGCTGCTGCTGCTGCTGCTGCTGCTGCTGCTGCTGCTGCAGGCGGGTGCCGCGGGAGAAGCAGTTTGCTGTTGTCCGCCGCTCGAAAGCGCAGCAGCATTATTTCAATTGTCCTTATCAGCTGTCGAGACTGCCGGAGGAGGCGCTGCTGCAGCTGACCATTCAGTCTCTTGCTGCTGCTGCTGCTGCTGCTGGCGACGCGGGCCCCACACCGCCTGCTGCTGCTGCTGCTGCTGCTGCTGCTGGCGACGCGGGCCCCACACCGCCTGCTGCTGCTGCTGCTGCAGCAACGCCAGCAGCAGCTGACGCCGCAGACCCCGCTGCTGCTGCCTCTCGCGACAGCGACGGAGCAGCGCCACAGCAGCAGGCAGCAGCAGCGCAGCAGACACAAGCAGCAGCAGCAGCAGCAGCAGCAGCAGCAGCAGCAAAGCCGTACGGAGAAGCAGCTGAAGCGCGCTCTGAGCCGTGCCCAGCAGCTGGGGAATTTGCACTGGGGAGCCCTCTGCAGCAGCAGCGAAGCAGCAGCAGGAGCAGCAGGAGCAGCAGGAGCAGCAGGAGCAGCAGCAGCAGCAGCAGCAGCAGTTGCTTCTCAGACGTGAATAAGAGACATCTGAAGTCTTGCAGCAGCGACTGCTTAGAGGCTTTAGGAAGGCAGCGGAGAAGCCAAAGAGACGCAGCAGCAGCAGCAGCAGCAGCAGCAAACCCGGCAGCAGCAATGGAGACAGAAACAGCAGCAGCGGCCGTGCCGTCAGCAGCAGCTTTGTTTCCGACAGCAGCAACTGCAGCAGCTGCCGCCGCCGCCGCAGCAGCAGCAGCAGCAGCAGCAAAAGAGGGCGACGGCGCAAGCAGTTTGCTGCTGGAGCTGGACCGGCCTTT
>NW_013654806.1:0-2500 GCF_000499385.1 Eimeria necatrix | reverse complement strand
ATAGGCACTAGGGTTTAGGGTTTAGGGTTTAGGTCGGAGGCTTGCTGGGGCCTCAAGACCGGCCTTAAACCCTAAACCCTAAAGCGCAAACCCTAAACTCTAAACCCTAAACCCTAAACCCTAGGCTGTGCGGGTGGAAGAGCAGGTTCAACAGAGGCTCAGGGTATGCTGTGCTGCTGCTGCTGCTGCTGCTGCTGCTGCTGCTGCAGCCCCTGCATTGCGTGGTGGTTCGTGCAAGGGTTTAGGGTTTGGGTTTTGGCAAGGCCGAGGGTTTAGGCGGCAGCTGAAGAGTGTGGGGTTTTAGGGTTTAGGGCTTAGCTACCCCGTTTTTTTTCCTCTCAAACCCTAAACCCTAAACCCTAAACCCTAACTGCTGAACTTCGGAAACCGGGCAGCTGTTTATCTGCCCTTTGTAGTTAATCTCTAGGGTTTTGCGTGGGGCCTCCGCTCGAGGGTTTAGGGTTTAGGGTTTTACTGGCTCATTAGGGTTTAGGGTTTTACTCGCTCATTAGAATTTAGGGTTTTACTGGCTCATTAGGGTTTAGGGTTTTACTGGCTCATTAGGGTTTAGGGTTTTACTGGCTCATTAGGGTTTAGGGTTCATGTGTCTCTCGCCGGCAGCTCTGCTGCTTTTGCCAGGTTGTGTAGGGTTTACCTTCAAACCCTAAACCCTAAACCCTAAACCCTAGCCGCCAACTGCCCACCACTGAGCCTTGTTCGGTGCACTACTAAACCCTAAACCCTAAACCCTAAACCCTAGACCGATCTACAGAGACACCAGCAGCCCGCTGCAGCTAGACAAAGATAGCCGTTGAAATGTCCGACCGAACAGCAGCTGCAGCAGCAGCAGCAGCAGCAAGAGCAGCAGCAGCAGGATCTGCCTCGCTGCAGGCGCCAGAAGCAGCAGCAGCAGCAGCAGCGACAGCAGCAGCAGCAGCAGCAACAACAGCAGCAGCACTAGCAGCAGGTGTGCGTCGAAGCGTATGTGCAAGCCGACGTAGTGGAGGCCGACTACAGTTAAACTTGTGCGAGGGTTTAGGGTTTAGGGTTTAGGGTTTAGGGTTTAGGCTGGCGTCTGTGGAGTTTCGCCTCTTTTTGTTCCTTTTTGTTTCTTTTTTCCTTTTTGTTTCTTTTTGTTTCTTTTTGTTTCTTTTTTTATTATTAAAATGATAATTATTATTTTTAAAGAGCCTCTTTGTGGCTGCGCTCCCGCGAGCTGCGGTGTACGTACACCTCGAGCTGCCTGTACACCTCAGCAGACACTCGCAAAGGCTTTCCCAAAACCCCTCTTAAGTTAGCAGCAGCAGCAGTCGCTGTTGCTGCTATTGTTGCTGCTGCTGCTGCTGCTGTTGTGGCTGTTGCTGGTGTCGCTGCAGTTGCTGCTGCAGTTGCTGCTGCTGCGGTTGCTGCAGCTGCTCCCGCTGCTGTTGCTGCTCCTGCCGTCTCTGCTGCTGCTGTTGCTGCTGCTGCTGCTCACAGGAGCACGTTGAACTGCCTACAGACAGAAGCCGCCGCAGTTGCTGCTGCTGCGCGTGCTGCAGCGACTGCAGCAGCAGCAGCACGCCCAGCAGCAGCTGCTGCTGCTGCTGCTGCTGCTGCTGCAGCGTCGAGCGGGCACTGTTGGACCTCAGTCTTGTTCTTAATAAAAAGGAAAAATGATTTAATGAAAACTTATAAATAGAAGAAATAAATATTTGCAGCATTATTAAATATCCTGGGAGGCGGCTCACAGGACAGCAGCAGCAGCAGCAGCAGCAGCAGCGGCTGCAGCAGCAGCACCAGTTGTAGCAGCAGCAGAAGCTTCCTTCTGTATGCGCTCCGGCTGCTTATCTAGTTATTCTTCAAGGTGTAACAGCAGCAGCAACAGCAGCAGCAGCAGCAGCAGCAGCAGCGTCTTCAATGCAGCAGCAGACTCCCGCTGCGTTGACCTGCAACCCGAAGCCCCAGACCCTAAACCCTAAACCCTAAACCCTAATTTCCAAGTCTAAACCACCTTTCTCTGCAGGCCCAGGGAGAGAGCGCTGACGCGAGGCCCGCAGCCCCAAACCCTAAACCCTAAACCCTAAACCCTCGGTGGGGGGCGTGAGGTATGATGTGTAGGCTCGCGACGAGGTAGCTGCAGCAGCAGCAGCAGCAGCAGCAGAAACGCAACAGCAGCAGCAGCGGAGGCAGCAGCAGCAGGTACGGACCCCTCTGCAGCAGCGGAAGCGGGACGACAAATTCCAGCAGCAGCAGCAGCAGCAGCAGCAGCAGCAGTTGCAGCCGCAGCAGCAGCGACAGTAGGACGGACAGCAACAGCAGCAAGAGTAGCAGCAGATATAGCAGCAGCAGCAGCTGCTGCTGCTGCTGCTGCTGCTGCAGAATAAAGTAGTGGCATCCCTCCAGAGCCGCGAAGCGGGGAAGGAGGAAGAGCTGCAATAGCGGCAGCAGCAGCAGCAGCAGCAGCAGCAGCCGTCGTAGCTGCTGCTGCATCTGAGGAATCTAATGTGATCTCTCAGAC
>NW_013654805.1:36765-157535 GCF_000499385.1 Eimeria necatrix | reverse complement strand
TAACCCGGCATAGAAAAAGAGCGCAAAGGCGTCGCAAACGCGAGAGGTGAAGAAGATTAGCCATGAAGAGCCACTCCCGAAGTTTTTGCTCATCCAAGGATCGTCAAAGTAATAGTTGGCCGAGTAAAAAACGAGAAGAGCCAAGGTAGATGCAAAGAGTCCAAAGGAGGAGGCTTGCTGCAAGAACTTGGTGCCGGATCGGTACCCACGAGACTGCTTGATGCTGCAAGCAAACGCAGAGCCTGCCAGTCTCCACCTCAGTTGACAAAAGCCGGGGTCCCTAGAAAGGGCCCGTAGGGGATGGCTACTAAATATAAGCTCTGAACTGCTCTACCAAGGGGTGCGGCACATGACTTCGAGCTAACCTGCTATCATCGTCAGTCAGAGACTGGAATGCCATCGTGGTGAGGTTTCCAAGGATAAATAGGCAGCAGGCGAGCTGAGCTGCCCAGAGAGGGGACTTTCCTGAGAGCGGAAGAATTCGAGTGAAATGCATGAACTTTATGGCTACAGCTGTGCATTGCAGGCCTTTTCATCAGACACCCCTTGAAGCCAAACCTCCTATTGCAGCTTTAGTGCTGGAATATTGGTGCATTTATATTGCTTCCACTGCATCGTTTATGCATATAAATTGTGTTTGGGCTTCACTAATGTAAGCTTGGGAGCAGTGGGCATAGGCATTCAGTGCAGTCTAACGTGATCGAAATAATCGTGTGCGTCCACGTACCGACAGACTCAGGGTTACACCTGAAAAAACTAAGAAGAGATAGGGGATCTTTGCCTCCAGATGATGCGGTTGCGAGGAGAATTGCGTAGGCGGTCAGCTGGATCAGCAGGCCAAGGCGAAGATTGTAATTTACACAGAAGGTCCAGAATGGCTCGAGCTGCGGTCCCCGGCCTTCAGGGGCCTCACCCGGACGAACAACGTACGTGAAGTACATCTTTTGTTCGAACAAAGCTGTTGTGGGATGCAATAAATGGCCCTGAGTGCAGACTTGCGCGTGCTTCTTCCGCTGGTTGAGACTAGACCACCAGCACAGGACGATGATGGACTCACGATACAAAGAAAAGACTACACAACAGAAAAGAAGGCTTTTGCTGGGCTGTGTGTGTGAGAAAGAACTTAATATCAACTGAAATTTCCCATAGCCTTCGGATCATGGCTGAACCGCTCGAGGCGCTGCCGACATGGCGGTCTGGTGGCCCGGAACGGCTGGCATGTTTGAGCACTGCTGCTGCCCATGCTCTGTCTGTCACTTGAAACTGCTGCTTCAATAGCTCAAACCGTCTCGCTTCTTGCTGGGCTGCTGAATATTTTGTCCAGCCGCGCGTCTAAAAATTTTGACGTCAAGGTCACCACCACCTCCGAGTTCCCACAAATCGAGGTAGCCAGCACGGTGAGCTGGACCGCCTCGTGGCCAAACAAAAAGCTCATGCTCAATTCCACTCGTAAACTTTGAAATATACTTGCTTCTCACAGCGTTTTCGCAAATCTGGATGCAGTACACCTGGAAGGGACCGAGGTCCTTCAAGAGTGTCACTTCCTTTATGGTGTCGCAGTCCCTTCGGATGGTACTTATCTTCTGGGACAAGCATTTGTCAATTAAAACTTACTGTGATGCTAACTAATTAATCTTTGGATTGGGTAGCTTGGAGCGTATAATCGAAGGAAACGCCGCGAGCTATTGCAATAAGAAGCAGCGACAAAAAACGCTGCAAAAGGCCTCAGTGTGAACCGAGGAGCTTGCACGCTAGGAGACAGTGCAGTCCTGTATATATTTCTCATTAGTTCTTGCTACCCAAGGTGTTGAATAATCGCCTATTAGTGACACGGGAGCCGCCTAACAAGCATTCATGGCAGAAGCTCACTTAACGCAGGATTAGCAAAAAGCTCATTTGTGCTGCACCAGCAAAATTTTTAAACAGCTCACAGGTCTCGGTCTTCTGTAGCTCCTGGGAGGGAAGCCACTGCTGCAGTGAATATACTGTGAGACCGGCAGCTTCAATGGAAGGGCACCGAACTACAGCGCGACACAGTAGCGGTGATTTCAAGGCCAGCGCCCGTGATAATAAGCCTCAAGCTGTTAGACACTGTTAACACTTTCACTGTTTTCCCAACGGTAAGTAAAATTTTGCTCGGGCCAGCACCCGTGATAATAGGCCTCAAGCTGTTAGACACTGTAAATACTTTCACTGTTTTCCCAACGATGAGTAAAATTTTGCTTGGCGTGGTGCCTGGCTCCAAGATTTTGGCGAAGTAACGCTCTTCATTGTTTTGACGGCAGCAAACTAATTTTCAGAACAGATGAGTGCTTCTTCCTCTAAGCACTTCTCAAGTATCTTCGTTCAGAGCACTGTACGCCTCTCAAAGTAGCTCCGCACACTTACTGTGAGTCATTTTCATATGGTTGAGGGGCAGATCTAGCCATGCGGCACTCTCCAGCGTAGCTTCGGATTCAGAAAGAAGGCATCGCAATGAACCTGATGCTATGAAGTGCTGCAAAATAGACATGAGGATGCAGTATGCTACAGATCTCCCAGGCATATTTCTCGCTGTTTAAAGACTAGAATTCCAATTCAAGTGTCCAGGCAATGGCAGCCTGCTGGGCCGAAGCAGCCAACACACAAAGGCCGAATAATTTTCAAGCTTCGAATGCATCGACTGGGACAATGCACCTGCGGCAAGCGCGCACGGTGGCTTGTCCACGCTTGTTCCTTCCACTGCAATGAAGAGCAGTTGGAAATCGACCCACTTATGTTATTTTTTCTTGGTGCGTCTGCAGCCTATTGCGCAGTTTCTTGGCATGATAGGGGGACTTTGACAACGCCCGCCGGGGAGTTAAGCAGCGGCGTGAAGGTGAAGGCTTTGCACACTGGCCCGTTGCTCAAATGCTGCAGAACATGCCTCATGCCACTACCCTGTCTAGAATACTCATGCCACTACCCTGCCTAGAACAGCTAGTGAACTACTAAAATATGAAAAGCTGCCCCATTTTGCCTCAACAGCATCAATATCAGAAAGAAACTAATGCAGAGACGCAAGGCCCTCGAGTGAATGAGCGGGACACTACTATTTGACCAAATATCCGAAGTCAGCCATTGCGCCCCCCATTTTGGGTGCTATTTTTGTTCCACTGCTCTAGCACTTGATGGAGAGCTTGAGAATTTGCATATTAAGGGAACAAGCTGCGTTACTTTATGGAACAGCGTGCAACCACGCTGCTTCCCCAGCAATGAGTAACAGAAATTCAAATTCTGAGGCTGTTAGCGGTGACTGCGGAAAAATACTCTACCAAAGCTCCTCCTACGCCATAGAATGGTCTAGAATGCGAAGCTGATCCTTTGTCGCTAAATTTCAAAAGTTGAGTTGCAAAGATAAACTTTTGAAATTAGCTGTTCGTCGTTTCCACATAGTCGTCAATTCTCTAGCCGTCGTCCCGCTTATTTGTGATTCAAAGTGACTTGCACAAAAACTTTTTTTTGCTATGAAGTTCCTTGTCGTATCTCTTCTTGTGTGGGCAACTGTGCTGGGCCACATTCTCTACTGCGCGGTCGCGGAGACGGACGAGTGCCGACACTGGGGAAAATTTCACGCACCACCACCAGCGAGTCGTGATTAATAGCGCAATTGTCCGCACAAGAACCTATCTGTCATCAGAGACTCTGGCAGGAGATCTAACCAGAACCCCATCTGATCTCCGTAGAGCGATGAAGTGGGCTGGCTACCAGCTATTCTCCATCCTATTCTGGGGAATCCTTGCCCTGAAACTGACAATATTCTTTTCAGTAACCCTTCTCTGAAGACTTTGTTCTGCCGATCTTTAAACTTTCTGGTGCTGTTTCGGTTTTCTGTCTCATGTCCTCATCAGGCCACTGCCCCTCTATGCTGCTGCATGATTGATCTGCGGCGCTCACCAAGAACTGTGAAGCTTTGGGAAACCACATTTTCAGAAAAAACTAGTCATTTCTTTTTCAGCAAGACAGTGTTGGGCTTGCGCTGAGTCCATGGGCTGCGGCTGACTTATGAACGGAGGTCACCTGCACTAATTCAAGATGTTTACTGAAGTAGCCCAGCCGGACGAGTATCAGGCGATAGACTTTACCGTATACAAAAGCGCTAAGGTGATGAGCCCCCCTGATATGCCAGACTACATGCTGGATTACACGATCACCAAAGCGTGAGCTTTCATTTTGCAGCACACAATGCACTCTGGGCTGGACACAGGAGCGCGCTTCGCAGCTAGTTCACAAATCTTCGGCATGCCCGCCTTTTGTACTAAGCTTCAGTTGAGGCATTGGAAGGGCAAGGTCCACTGCCCTGCCACGGCTGCAAACCCAGATTTCCTCCCTCTGCGTGTTCCACAGGAAGGAACTCCTACAGGGCGACAACGACTTCAACGCTCACGAAATAGCGGTAGCACTAA
The DNA here is from genome assembly GCF_000499385.1 of Eimeria necatrix. Taxonomy (NCBI): domain Eukaryota; phylum Apicomplexa; class Conoidasida; order Eucoccidiorida; family Eimeriidae; genus Eimeria; species Eimeria necatrix. The sequence continues at coordinate 153,111 of NW_013654805.1, read as the reverse complement.
AAAGAGACTTGGACAAGAAATGGCAGCCCTGCTGGTATGCAGTGTAGCACCCCTACCACCTCCCTCAATAACCCACGACTCACCCAAAGCCAACTGCAATGGCTATGTTCACTACTCTCCACTGTTCCTTGTCGCTTTTCACATAGCACACCCTTCATACGCCGCTTCTGCTACCAGCATGCTGAGGAGCCCTTGCCAGCAACCCGTGAGGGCCCTGTTAGCTTCTTCAGGCACGTGACAGTAGGAAAGAATTTTGCAAGCTACGTCGTGCACCAGAAACGGAGATTCGTGTATTTTACTATTGGAAAATTCTCATTCCTTGTTTACAAAGCACAATAAGCAGCTGGAAGACCCCCATAACGAGGGATCCCCTTTCGTAAGCTTGTGCAGTCATCTAACGTAATCTTCAGCCACTGCACACCGACTAGCAAAGCTGTGGAGACCCGCGGGGCTCTCGTTGCTCCCAACTACTGGGTATTTGATGGTCCCAGCTTGGCCTTCTACTGGTTCACCTATCCGTACTGAAACCCAACCCCGCTCGTAAAGAGGAAGCGTACGACATTACTTTCACTCATCAGTTGAACAAGGTGACGCCACCAGTCTACCTAGGCAGTGAATAACCAAGAAAAATGCAATTAGACACGCCTAGTTGGTTCCGCAACTCATTGCGTAGGGCTTTCGAACAGGCACAGCTTCAGAGGAAAAGGCTTTAGGCGGTTTTTGGGAATTCAATAATCTGTTTCTCGGAACCTTACAGCCGTATTGGGCTCAAGCAAAAGGCTGTGCATCAAGATACACGCGGTCTTCTTGCACTGTTCAGCTGCAGAAGCAACTTTTTATTGGGATCAGTCGAAAGCAGGCAGGTTTGTGAAAACTGCCGGAGACCCTGAAGGATCGAAGGAATGGGTGCGACGCGACGTATCGCGTCCGTGGCCAAGATCAAATCTCTTGCTCTAAAAGCAACTGTGTTGCCTTGACATAATCACCCTCTGCCTGCTGCAATGCGGCCTCCACCTCAGCAGCGGGAATAAGCAGCAAATCCCTCAGCTTCCGAACCGATGCAGCGCAGACAGTGTATTTGTGAGCTGCTGCTACTGTCCCTGTCTCTCCATGTTCAAGGGACGTCATTAGTGCTGCTTGCCTCTGAGAAAACGCGCTAAACAGCAAGCAGACGAAGATGTGCATCTTTATAGGTAGTCATATCATCGCCCTACTCCTTGAAGTGGCGGTGGTATGTAGCTAATCATATCACCGCCCTACTCCTTGAAATGGCGGTGACGTGCACATGAATAATTCGCACGAATTGCCCCCTTTTGGATGTATAATGTTCAATCTGCTAAGTTTCAAGTTCTTATCAATAGGTACCCCAAGCAGAGGCGATGAGTGAGATACCTCTGTGTGCTTAGTATCAGTGGCTTCCGCACCTCCAGCTACGAGAATAGCTGCACTGCTTCTTAGGTTGTGTTACGTTGGACCCCCTCACCTTTTCGTCCATTTCAGTATCAGAGGCATCCTGCTGATCCAAAGACGCCAGTTCCTTCTGCTGCTCCTGCTGGAGCCGATCACCGGGCACCTCTGCCGCCTCTGAGGGCCGGGGCTCTCCTCTCTCGTCCTGGTGAGGTACCATTTTTTGAAGCGAGGCTGCTGAATTATAACCAGTAAATTATGTAGGAAAAATAGCCGAAATTGCCCTGGTTCGGCTCAAGGCAATGCAAGTTAAGTCTTTCCACCTCCAAATGGATGACACCTGGGCTGCCAGGGAACCCACAAGCACGGGCCTAAAAGCGCGAATACAGGTAGAAAATGCGGGGAACTACATGTGAAACTGACAATGGGGTGCGTAAGCAAGATGCCCTCAGAGCAGTAGATAATGACGAAGCGGGTCCTTTCATCCAGCGAGCGTGAACAGGACCAAACACTCCAAGCAGCAGTGACCTCCTACATCATACGGGGAGAAATTTGGTGCAAATGCTCGAAATGCGTTTTTTACTTAGTAATGGCCAGTAAAGAAGAACATGGACCACGAAAAAGCATGCCAGAAGCGGAGAGGGGTAACGTGTCAACGGACAAGAAGCGGGCTCACGTTGTGTGTGTACGTCGGCCACTATTAAGGGAGAAAATTCACATACGGCAAAAAATGACCCCACGAACGAGGAAGGCGACAAGGTTGCATGCATGCGCGTAAGGATGGCAACGCCGGGCCCCATATTTCCTTCTGCAGGAGTGAATTCAGTCCGTCCTCAACAGGCCTGCATTGAGGCTTGTAACACACTGTGCTAGTTGCTTATTGGCCTTACAAATCAAATTTTTTGCCGTGCACCACATATAAATTTAATGGACATCAAAACCCTGTGGGGGGTAGGGAATTTCCGTTGGTTTACGCTCAGAGAGCCGTGCCCGAAGAAACTATTGCAGGTGCTGTTAATGGCATAATATAGTTGTGACACCAGCATAGCGTGCTCTGAAACGGCATAGTATGTTCGCCCTGATTCAGGATATAAGCGTTTGGGGTCTCTGCTGGCCAGACCCAGACATGGGAGCCCTCGGGTCACGTGAGATTGCCTCTAGGGTTAGATACGTTCGTGGCGTGGCTTGTATTTTGGCTAGCAGCACAGTTACCTGATAAGTGCACTGTGACAGTGTGTAGGTGCGTGAATAGAGTAGCCTTTAATTTTCTTTTCAAGGGGTTAGTTCCGAGATGACCACACAGTAGAAGGGGTATGGGGAGGGTACGAAACAGTGCACCATTGAAAAACCAACCCAAACATGCATTTTTCGGACGCCAGTATTGACAAGGCATATTGACCAGGCAACGCCTGGTCAATATGCCTTGTCAAAGAAGAAAATACTGGGCAGACTATTGCAGGGTGCGGGATGCTGAAGGAGAACTCCTGAGGCAGAAGTCTCTACCGCGTTCACCACCGGCCTGTGCGTAGATACAATCGCATAAAATGCTTGTTTTCAGCACAACACGTATCTTCAGATCTTTGAAGGAGCGAATGGGGCTGGTATTGGCGCCTGTGTCCCCACACAGCCAACTGAAGGCTGCGACCCCTTTGCTGTGGATGTCAACCTTGCAAAAAGTACTTTCTAGTATGCATTATGGGAGTTAAGTGAGCTGAAATGACTTTGGAGTGTGTGACAGCTCCGCCTCGAACCTCCCTGCGGAGCCGGCGGCGCGGGTTAGAAAACGTATCCTTTGTCTGTACAGGTAAGGCTCTTCTGGCTTATACTGTGCATGAAAAGTGCTCATAAGTGCTGCGCAGAAAGATTCACACGCTCCAGGAGAAGTGCCCACCACATACTTGCAGCGACGCAGGGTCTGGGTACTGTCTTGCAAGAGCTTGACGAACGCGGGCGTGGGCGGCCTATTTATCTTGCCGTTCATGTTTTTCCTCCTCATAAGCAAAGTAAATGCAAGGAAAAATGTGGAATTTCGGTAGCACTTTGAGCTTCGGACGTGCTTTGGTCGTACATGTTCATAATGTAGGATCAAAGACTGGTAAATGTTTAGCCGGTACTACTGTTGGTGACGAAGTGCGAGTCGTGAGGGAAGTATGCAGCAATTTAAGACACGCAGAAAACATTATGACAGAACTACGTGGGAGGCAACTCCAAGATGTGGATAGCGTCGCTGATGCGTTCTGTTCCTGAACCAAAAGCACAATAGAGTTTTAAGACAAGCATGAATGCTTGCTGAAGTCAGATTTGTCCTCTCTTGCGTCCTTGGTTTGCCGTCGTGTGTAGTACAAGTATGTGCTTTGCTGCCGCCATATAGAAAACAAGATGTGATTCACCGCTCGATCACAGAAGTGCAGAGACATCCAGATTATGGGAAGTGTAAGTGAACAAAAAATGCCAAAAATGTCAACTCCGCTCGCAGTAAATAGTCTCGTGCCGTGTTCTGTGCTAGTTCGAGAATAGAGAGTAGGCAATCTTATTCTTTGTTCTCCTACTAGATGTGAGTGTGGTACGTATACTCCAGAATACAGCCAGTAGGTCCAGTTTGCATGTCTGCTGTGAGCCGGTAGGCAGACAGTATGACAGAATCACTGCAGAGGCGGGCCCACGGGTGCCGCTGTAATTCTAGTTGAGAGCAAGACTCATCTCCGTCAGAGGTTATTATTTCAAGGAGACCGTGGTGGCGGATAAGTGGGCCAGCAAGAAGTTCGAAAGCGTCTGCTGCTGTAGCTTTTCTCTTGGTAAGGATGAAAATGTGCCATCTTTTTGAGAATATCAATGGCCGCTGGGATAGAATCATGGCCAGTAGCGGTAGGAGGAAGCTCCATTGTGAAGCAAAGGTATAGAAGACTCCAGAGTCTTGAGGAAATAAGAAGCGGCCGACGCGGGGTCGCATAATTCAGAATTAGGTATCCGGCATTGTACCAAGTGTACAGCATGCCCCGTTGTAGAGTTACGCAAATCTCGCCAGTAGCAATGCGTAACCAAGCAAGGAGAATTTTCCTTTGCTCCCGGTGGCCTGCAGTCACCTAATCGTGATGGGTGTAAACTATACCATTGATGAGGTCAGGAAACAAAAATATCCCGTAAGCCTTTTATACAAGCACTAAGTAAAGGGCGTTTGAAGCGGATGCAAAGAAGAAGGGCAGAAGACTCAAGTTAAGAGATGTCGCCGTTCCTCCCGGCCCTGTCGGGTCGCGGAGAACAGGAGATTTTAGATGGGCTGCAGCCAGAACTAGTAGAAGAGATGCAGGGTGTTCCTTCTTTGAGATGGGTCTTGGTGGAAAATCTCTAGGGCCTGGATGGATGGCAAAAGGGCCGAACAGGAAATAGCGTCGAATCCAGGAAGCGTCGCATGTGATGTTCAATGAAGAATGTTCTTGGCCACTCGAATATTGGACAGTGCTGGCTGTGTACCTTGACGCAGTTAGGGCGAAGTCTTCGGGTGTTGTGGTGCTGCTGACACTCTACAGCAGCCGATAATGGGGAAATTTGTAATCCGTAGATAGTGCGTGAGACACGAGGGAGAGCTCATTACCCCGATGTGAAGGCGCGCTAACCGTGTCGTGGCAGCACATTAGCATCCTCATTTTGTGCACCTTGTCATAACGTAATCCTGAGGTATCGGAACACTGCCACGATGTGAAGAGGAAATTAAACAGTCGAACTGTGGGCCCTGGATGGGTTTGGCCGCAGTCACCCGCTGTCGGTGCGCCAGAGCGTCAAGTTATACGTGCATATGGTGCTTGAGGCAGATGCAGTATGCGTATTACACGGGTTCTGCATGGGTTGCTGAGTCAGCTCTCTATAGAAACGTCAAGATTTGCAATTATTCCAGGACGTAGGAACAGTTGAAAGCTCGTGTTTGTGCGGCCACGAAGCACCTGGGACACCCTTGAGGCTAAAGCCCACGACTTATGAAGAGCCAACTTCCACCGGTACTGTTTAGCCGTTAGTAGTAGTTGTCCAGTAGATGCCAGCTTGTAGTTCCGGCATGGACAAATATTTAGGTGCCTCCTACCCCTCTACTGATTGAAAAGCGGCGCAAAGAAACCAGGCACAGCGACAAGAAAGTCCAACGCTTGATAATAAATCAACCGCAGATTCAACTCGCTAAATGGTGAACATGACTGGCAAACATGGCTGTTGGAGGAGATATTGGGGAGTCAGCAGGGTCTCTCCACCCATATATCATGCTCGTGGAGACTGAGATGACTGTGATCATACGCTAAATAAGAGAATTAACGTGGAGACCACCAAGCAGCGGTAGAATTTGGTGATCGTCAGGGCCCTTCAGCAAGAATCCGGCTGGTGCTGCACCGGCAAAAACAGTTTGGTGTCCGCTTCATACGGTGACTGCCTCTGTAGGTGTCTTATGCACTTCTGTTGGGTGCAATCATTTACCAAATAGTTTATGACAAAGCACAACGTAGTTGACGCCTTGGAGGCCTACTGAGTACCTTTGTTCTAGAGAAGCGTCGTTCTGCACCGTGACTGTGCATAGTACAGCTCTCTGCCGCCCTTTACATGGCAACACATGGTGCGCTCTACAAAGGGAGCACCATGTGTTCATTCCGGCACCTGTATTTTAAATCCTTTCAGCTCACCAAAGAGATGGTCTGAGCTCACGCGTGCCTGCTCTGCGAGTCCCACAACCTGCGCTCACCCCTTCGCCCTCACATGCGACTTGTATTATTCAGAAGGTGAGCACAAGAGTGTAGTCACCTATTCCAAAGTCGTGTGCGGCACGTGCCGCACCAGAGTCTGTTATGCACGATATAAATATCAAAGGGTCTTTTGATCGTGCCACGTCCGGCCCGCCGTCTTCTGTTTAGCTAGTGCGAGCAGATGGCTCGCACTATGTATCGTCTAAGCATCAACACAGCATAGCATCTAAAGATAACCCGATTACCTTCTGTCATGTGAACTGATTGCCAACGACGTGTCATAGATGATACTTGCCACTAAGAAGTCGTCCGAGAATGATTCTTACGCACTACATCTCTAGTCCTGTGACTGAACGATCGCTACGCATTCGTTCGCCATCGGTCACTGGAGGCATTCTCCAGGAAGCCACCTAGGTCTGAGGTGCAGCCACTTTGCAGACGCCTGTCTTGAACTACGCTATACAAAACAACAGTTCCCCACAGCTTTTCAAACGCGCTGGAAATGACTTCCGCTAGGACGACTGCAGTAAGGCCCATATTCCATAGCACACCTTGGCCTTTACCAGTCTGCTGATTTGATACTAGCGCGGCACTGCTGCTGGGGTTGGGAGCCTCAGGGGTAGCCACATCTTGCTTCTGTCCGAATGTTTTGTTGCTTCCATTTGTTGTGCGTTTTGCACTTGAGAGCACCTTTTCACACCTTTTGTTCGTCACTGTCTTTCATTCACATGTAACGGGACCGCATTGGACCCTGCTGCAGCTGCACATATAGGGTCCTTTCCATGCTTTTGTTGTCTAGCAAGCTTGCCTAGCGCAACTCTTGTTTCTGTAGGTACAAACTCTGTATTTTTCCTTTCTTGATTGGCTTGCCGGTGTCGCTTCTGGACTCACTATGTCGGGTGCTGGTGGCAGTAACGGGTGCTGGTGGCAGTAACACATCACGGACCTACATGGTATCAGTGTAGCCAGTAACAACCTCTTCAGCAGACGTCCTCAGGGTCTGTTAACCAAAGTTAATGCAGCTCGAACACTACATCTGATAACCCAGCAAGCCCTGGCAAAACAGCTCGATTCCATTAACGCGTAGCTACTCAAACGTACACTCCAGGCATCACTGCAACTCCAAAGCAATTAGGACGGCTTAAAAAAATCAACAATCAAAATTTCAGGGTGAGATGCTGCGAGTAAGCCACTAGAGCTCACGACAAAAAGAACGAAACGCTGACTACACGAGCTAAGGAATTCTGGTATTCTTGCCAAGAAGAACATGCTCCCATTGTAGCGACACGTCTTAGTATCCACGACGTACCTACCAGCGCATAAAGCCTAGCCGTGGCATAGCCACGAGGGGACTGTTGCCACTGCAAGTAGTGGGCAGCTGCTGAAAATGCCTAGGACGCGGCAACACGCAAAACGCTTCGTTTCTCCTATCCCAGCGTACTCCTTATGAAGCCCCAACCTCCTTCAGAAACTCGTCAAATGCCTGAAAAAAACACCAGATGAATCTAGCTGATAACAACCTCTCAAGGCTGCACAGCTGCTACGAGGTGAAATGGACGTACTGCACATCACCAGAAGCAGCATCGTAACATTTTCTACCTAGGACAGCAACAGCCACTAAGGCTAACCATCCGCAGTGAGTCTCCTACCCTATCGAGATCCGCAGGTGCTGGTGCTTTGGGTGGACCCTTAAGACAGCTTCCTTCTTGCTGCACTTTGCTTTCTCCTAAGAACCTTGCCAAGCCAGACACTGGCTTGTCAGATGATGCGCCGGTGCCGCATACTTGACGCCCAAGAGCTGCAGCCCCCATGGAGTACGCAGACACTTGAGATATCGAAGGCCCTTCACGTGTTTTCGCCGTGGCCGGCAGCTTCTTGGTCCTACACGCAAAGCACCGACGCAAAAGTAATGTTACGCACAACTGCTGCAGTTCGGCACAACTCTACGGCTCACAATGACCACACCGGACATACTCAGTAAGCATTTCCTCCATGTTTTCTTACCTCAGATGAGTTGGAACGAAGGCCATTGCTGCCTTCAAGTCGGCTGCCTCTGCTGACCTACTGCCGGTCAGTTGCTTTTTCGGTGGGACAGGCGGCGTCCGCTGGACAGGTGGTCTCTTGTGCACGTTAGGCGGTCCCGCCGTAGCAGGGTACTGTGGCTCGAGCGGATCCTGCTGCGGTATGCGCTGCTGCGGCTGCTGCACCTTATGCGGCTGCTGCTGCCCGGGCTGCTGCTGCCCGGGCTGCTGCTGCCCGGACAGCTGCTGCATCTGCTGCATGTGGGCAAGCAGTTGCGATGGAGGAGCGGGGATGGCAACGAAAGGGGGCTGAAAAGTCAGGCACGAAAGAAAGAAAAATATAGCAGCATTCACTCAGGAAAACTTTAACAGCAGCACTACCCGCAGCATCCGCAATGGCGTCAACTAAAACAACGGACAAAAGCCACTGCCGAATCAACAGAAGCCGACTGTTTTGATATTCAGTGCCATAAAGCCGTCTAAAGCTGTTGCGTGTCAGTGGGTCTGCTGACAAAATATGTACTACTCGTGAATTCCTGAGCCGGCTCACCACAAACCCACGTGAGAAGAACCCTGGCGGCCCCTGCACGTCGTTAAACAACATAATAAAAAAAAACGATGCAACAAAGACTGTCTCGAGCATCTTGTGGACAACAGGCAAACCTGCTTTCCGACAGCTCAGGTAAAAGCACAAAACTCACTCCTTGAGGTGCGCCTGTAGAAGACGGCTGAGAACCTGCACCATAAGCGCCAACTGGAGGAGGCACAGGGAAAGGGAATGGCAAAAAGGGCATCGCCACTGGGGCAGAAGCCGTCTGTTGCCGCTCCGCAGTTCTATCCAAACAACACAAGCAGCAACAGAGTACGCTAGGCTCGAGATTTAGAATTGCAGCAGTGGCGACACCTGAGCGAGTAAAAGCACCTTCAAAGGAAGAAACGTGAGGCATTGTATTCACTGTATCGAACCCATTAGGATGCCACAGAGTCGCAACAGACCGCTAAAGAAACACAATGGCAGGAACAGAAGCGACGCTCACGTTGGGGCCTGAGGCGAAAGTGCCGCTGGTGGAGGCGGCTCGTCTGGAAGCGGAATAGAAGCCAGGAAATCTTCCACTGCCTCTTTAGTTGCAGCTGCTTCTGTGGCCAGTGTTCTTTTGCTGCTGCAACCGCTGCTGCTAGGTGCTGCAGCACTGGTAGAGTTCTCCTCTTCACTTTCCGAATCACTGCTCATGTCAGAGTTTCTCGACAGATCGCGTCTTTCCCGCATTCGTCTTTGCTGACTCTCCACGACTGAAAGCCAAGAAAATGGGGAACAGGTTGATATAACAAATCAGGACCTTGCGGCAGTCCCATCAAATGCCTCCGCCACACACGCTGAGATGTTCCACAGAAGGTGGAAAGCAGCTAAATGCCGCATCTGTTGAATAGTTAAGAATCCCAAAGATACAACTAAACCCTCTCTACACACTAGGTCTCAACCCAGCTAAGCCTTACAGCGTCTTCTCTGCTCAGACTTGTCATTTGCCACAGGAGGCGGATAAGGCCGTATGGAGCCATCAGGATCTGCAAGGCAGCAACGAAACTAACGGGAAAAAAATGTTGCAGAATGCACTAGAAGAGAGCAGCCGTGGGCGGAATCCAAGAACAAGGCGGCATGTAAGAGAACCTACGGCGGAATATGCCCGTGTTGCAGAGCTCAGGGCAGTAATAACGTCTTTCCTCCTCATCTGGAATACGTTCACCATGTGAAAGCCGCTGCTGTAGACATCTGGCGTTCGGGCCACTGCTGCTGCTACTGCTCCTGGGGTCTACTGATGCAACAGAGGACACATCTGCAGTTCTCACGCGACGTTCCGCCTCCACTTGGCTCACGACTTGGGCCCACAGCTGCTGCAGCTTCTGTAAACGACGCGTGCGCCCTTCCGTCATAGGTTGGCCAGATTTGGCTGCAAAGCAAAAACAGCAGTAGCAACCATAGCAGCGTTACACTCAATCGCCGAAGGAGCAGAAGGATAACAGCAATCGGAACACCACAGATTCAGCAGCAGCGCAATTCTCCTTGCCCAAAGCTTCCAGTTTATCGAGCTCCTCCTTAATAGCTACGGGGTTTTTCTTGAGGAGCGCCTGTTCCCTAGTGACCTTTCTCTCCGCTTTGTTCTGTTCACACACCAAGGTCCGACGCCAATGCCTTTAAGCTAAACTGGCCTCAGGCATTGAAAAATTCCATAATATTTAAGACAGGATGAGATGTTGGTTGTCCTTACTTTTTTCTTCTCCGCGTCCCTCTCCTTGCGCCTGTGTTCTGTTGACGGGTTATACGACTTCAGGGTTTCCGCCCCTATGAATTTCTTGCTTGGATTGACCATTTTCTTAACGTAACGCAACACTACCGCTTTAGCGCCTTCTCACGCTCCTGTTGTTGCCGAAGCCGCCGGTGCGCCTTTCCGCTCTTCTCTCTTGTTCAGGCAGCTGCTCCTCCTGTTGTCGCCTCCAGAGCTACAAACTTGTTACCTAGCCTTTTGGGGCCCTACACCGTAGCCCCACGATTGCAAGCGGTTAATTAGTGCCGCTGCTACGTGGAAAGTCCCGCCGGATGGGGCTGTGGCGACGTGGAAACCCATGTGCTGCGTCGGAAGCGCCGCTACCTCCTTCAATGCTGTATCTACGTTCGTCGTTTCTTATCGCTAGTTCCAGCTGCGACTGTTGCCGTTGCTCCCACGGAAAAGGCAAGCCGCTGAGCTGTGCGCCAACAGGGTTGGTGGTAGGGTGCCGCTAATGCAAACCATGGATACTGGAGAATCTCTCTTGGAGCGAACTGCAATACTTCCCGACCCTCAACACCCAAGAAATATTCAAAAAAGGCGAATCCGCCTCAGCCAAGTGCAGCCGCTGCCTCTGCTTGGGGCTGCGGCTGATGTGCCGTAGCAGCCATCCAACATGCCCCCTACGCTTACTGCCGACTCCTTGCGGGAAGTTCTTAATAATTCCCATACTGCAGCAACGTCCGTCTGAGACGACCTTTGCACAAGGATATCCTGTTTCAAATAACAACAGTTAGCAAGCTTTGTGATTGCTAGAGGCAAACAGGCCTATCGCCGTCTCTACAGTGTCCGAGTGTGTCTTGAGGACACTGGCTTTCTGTGCAACGGGGCGTAAATGGGTTGGACAGACTTGAGGAAAAATCACGTCGGTTTATCCAACTGGCCATAAGCGCAGGCAGTCCTTTTGTCTCTTTGTGTTGTGACCTTGCAAGTCCACATCAAGACAGTAGTGCCTCCAGTGGCTGTCGTCAGCCTCCCATTTCCTTGCCTTTGGAGCCACTGCAGATAAGGTGTTTCTTTCTATGCTACTTAAACCGCGTATACAACCTCTTGTTGCTTTTGTGCTGAACTACTAAAGTAACCGGACGATGTCCCTGCCTCGGGTCTTGTTGGTTGCCTCCACTGCTGCATTTGCCTCGGTGGGGCCTAAGGCGTCTGTTGAAGCCTTTCACCTGCAGCCGGCGCTCACCAAGGGTGGTATTGAAGCGTCGCGTATCACTACTCATGTGGAGCTGTTTAAGGGGCCCTCCTCAGCCCCAACCGCGCCGATGGCGGCAGCTGGGCCCCCTTGGCAGCCCCCTGCATCTCAGCTCAGTCTCAGTGCAGTTTCAAATAGTCTTGATGGAGTGGACAGCTCACCTGGGGCCGACAACAGCGTTTTAGCGATGGCGTCTTTCTTGCGCTGCCACAAGCCACTCCTTAATGATCGGGGCCCCGAAATACCCGACGGGAATCTCTGCATGCTACTGCGGGGTTGCGACGCGCATCAGCGGATGATATCCCCCTTGGAGCTCAAGACCAATGCGGAGGCCCTTCCGGGTGCAGCTGCTGCTGGGGTGATGGCTTCCAAGGGGACCGCAGCGGCCGAGGCTATATGCAAACAGCTGGCGGAGGACCTAAAGCTCAGCAAGACTCCTCATGGGCTCTGTCCCGTCGAGCTACTCAAGCTCGAGGTGGGGAAAGTACACCGTTTGCTGCAGTTCGCAACAGCCGCCGGCCTGAAGAAGAACTTCCTCAGCAAGGATGCTCTTCTCGTTATGCTAGAGCTCTACGAGGTACGCCCAGTAAACATGTACGCATTTATTTTGCTGCAAGCGGGGTGCTTGGTGCTTTTCTTTATGACGCATTTCTATTTGTGAAGACTTGTTGCGCTATAGGAAGTGGGAATCGATAGCAGCCATATTGTACAGGTTGTTAGGGGCCTCAAAGATTTTTATCAGGCAAGGCTACTGCTACCACAACTGTCGGCATTGCTTCTGTAACTGTGCATGCACCTCGTCCGGCCCTCCTGGCATTCGCTTGTTTTGCATTGTTGTTGCATCACTTGCCACTGCAATTCTGCGTACTCAGAAAGAGATGGACGAGAAGAGCTTCAAGGAGTTCTTCCTACCGGCCTACGAAGAAGTACTTGCAAATTTTGAAGAAACAAAGAAGGTAAGTGGTGGATTGGCACGATGCTGCACTGAGAGCATACAACGAAGAACCTATGAACTGCGTAGAAGCGGGGGACGCAGCAACAGCAGCAGCAACAACACTTGATAAGCACATATTCTAGGCACCCTTTTATGTGTGCATCGTTGGTGAAGTTTACCTGCCTCGAGGAAGAAGCCGCTGGCAGTGAACGAATCTATCGGTGTTGCCTTCATGGTTATTTTGGATTTGCACTGCCTTGTTTTCATCGCTGCAGCTAGTCAGGCATGCAGAGAAAGTGCCTTTCTCGTCTCTACCGTTCGAACCTACCCCAGATCCTAGGACAATGACGCCTCTTGTTGTGGACATAATGCAGTTTAAAGACAAACTACGTAGGCCGACTTTCACAGGCACTGTGGAAGTTGTCAGCATCCTGGGGCTCAGCTGAATTACTCTCAAGTCACGAACTATTTTGGTGAAAGAAACATATAGCTTCAATGCGAAGTACCACGCAAACTATAACTGCGTGCGTCTTCACGTGAGCCTCTCCTTCCGACGCACCCACCTCTCCTTCCTACCTGCCGGTCTCTGTATCTCTGCGCTCAGCCAATCTCAGGAATTGGGAAGATAAGCAGTAGAGCAGCAGTGCTGCGCGAATCAGGCTCACAGGCCACCAAGTTCCCAACTCATCTTACCAGGCAACTATGGAGGTCGTGTCCCAACAAGGCTCTCACCAACAGGCCCTGTTCATTGAGCAACGGATAGCTTGCCATGGCGTCCCGGGGTTGACTTCGGCCAGCAACAATTCACTGCGAGTATTCAGCGCTCACTTGGTCGCGTCTTCTACCCTGCACAGTATCTATTGTTTGGGTAGGTAACCTGTAAACACATTGGACACTAAGCCGTAGTTCGCATCGAAAGTAATTCCGCGCCATTTACAATTCGTTTGTCTGGCTGGCCACTTTCGCTGTTGATGCTGCTCAGTAGAATTTGTTCAACGTACGGTGCACTGGGGAACCAACGCATTGGGCGGTTACGCGACCTGCCACGCAGGTCGAATTGCTTTATTTGCTAGGTTCATATGATTGGTCGCAATTGACTTTATTTGATCGTACCAGAGAGCAGCAGATTGAATTGTTGCCAATTAGGTAAAGCTGGCTTGCGGATGCATGCCCTTAAGTCCAGCACGCGCTTTGAGGAACTCCCTGAGACGGTGGAGCACCGAAGAGTAGTGGAAGTGTCATGATTGCCTGTCGGTGGCTTGGGGCCACAGGGCAAATGCGGGCTGAAAACAGCCTTCAATGTTAAACGGGGACAGCGGATAGGGGCAAGCGAGGCTGTGAGGCTGTTGAGCTGCAGGAGAGCACGTGCCCTCAAGATACAAAGGTAGTTGGTGGAGTTTGCAAAGCATGTATTATCAGAATATGGAGGTTAGCAACGTATTGCAGTGGAGAAGGAGGAAACTAGTGAGGAGCCGAAGAGTTTGTTGTCTCTCAATTCGTTTGCGGCCCGCTTTTTGCAGAATGGCAAACATTTAGGGAGAGTTTGGCACAAGTAGTTCGTTTTGGTGAGTCCAAATTGGAGTTACGGTGTATTGTAGCTTCAGTCTTTGTATTATCCTGATTGGCACAAGTAGTGCGTTTTGGTGAGTCTAAATTGAAGTTATGGTATATTGTAGCTGTAGTCTTTGTATTATCCTCACCTTCAAGCTGGTTGCGTAGTACGTCGCACTCAAGCAAGCACGCCAGTGGTCATAGGCAGAATACGTGGCTCACCGGGGGCGAATGCCAGTGATTATTTCAAACTTTATAGGCATATGTATAAATATGCATCAGCGTGGGGACAAAGGTGAGCGGAAAACGGCAGTGCATGGATCTTTGCCCCGGCAGCCTCTATATTGCGGCCGGAGCAGCTGATGGCTGCTCGCTTTTGGACTGAAGCAAGATCCCGCACTTTCCCAATTTCAGGCAACAGCCATTTTGACCTTTCACTTTTGTGTTTACGAGCGAGTGTATCCAGAACCAGAAGCCTCCAGATACGGGCGAGTGTGACCGGTGGTCACTCGCAACAGTCCATGCCTGCACGGCACGTCAGCCGTTTCAAAAACCGCCGGAGAAACTAGCATAAGCTAATTCCTCTGCTTCTTGGAGACAAAATATTAATAAAGAACAAACTCCGTAGTTGAAGAGGTGCCTAGCTGGCCCCGCATTTTTCTTTGGAGCTCGCCCTACCAGCTGCTCTTCCTCCAGATCGACACGTTGCTTAGTTACGAATCGGGAGAAAATCAATCTCAAAAGAAAACGCGGGACAGATTTCCAAAGTTCATTGAGTGTGAGCCTCCCAGATTTTGATGTGCTTTTCTGGAGCACGATTTCAGCCGGTTGAGCGGCTATCATGCCCGAGGTCACTTGAGATGGCTTCCATGTAACTCCAAACTTCTCTCGCGGCACACGCAGAACTTGGAGGCCTCTAGCTGGTACTTTTCGAGTCATCAAGGAGGAGCTTCTGCAAGGTTTATGGTCGGGTGCGCTTGGTTTTCACTGCCTGGTCTTGATGAGGCAACACGTGTCAGCTAGGGAAAGGGCGGAAATTTCTAACTCTCCAGAAGAGTCACACGTGGAGAAGCCAAACAGCAAATGCATGCATATCACCAGCACAAGCACGGATGATACTCACACTGCAGTCTTCCACAGCAGCGAGGCTGAAAATGGGTCCAGCGAAGCTAGTCCTGCGTGCCTCTTGCAACATAGCGGACCAACTACCGGAGTAACCAAGTCAGCATTTGGCTTCACTCAAGATGTAGGCAATGCAATCCGGGAAAGTGTTGAATCCATGGGCGGATCAGTAAGTACCGATGTGACTCGTTCCGGTACTTCCCCCCCTCCGAAGAGGAAGCGCCTGTCACAGGTGGCCCTTTTGCATGGCCGCAGGAGCACTGCCCCCGCAACTTATGTTCAAGTTGCAGCCGGTCAAATATATTCAGATCTAGACCTGTGTCAGCAGGCAGAGGAGAACAGTACGGTGGTGGGTTAAGTTTCCTTGAAGAGCCAGGAGCCACTACTGGTGCAGTGCAGGACAGAATTTAAGAAGCCGGCAATTTAGCTGTAGGCCTCTTCTTCAGCAAGAAAGATAATTGAAATCCTTTAATCCTTGCCGGTGTCGTTTTTCTTTCTGGTTCTTTGACAAACAGGTGGTGGCGGTGAATAACACGGCGTCAAAGGCAAGGCAAGTCGCGGCACCTTCAGCTTTACCCTTGCGGAATACACCTCAGCCAAAGTACAAGTTATTACACAACGTTGGTGAGCACAACACACAAGTATGAAGTGTGGCTGTGGCCGCTTCGTTTGTTGCTTTTGCCACGCTGGCAGATGATGATGACAAAGCACAAGCAGTGAAGAAGAGAGAGCTGCCAGTTCGCCAGTCCTGCTGGCGGGAGGCATGCACAGAAAACAATTGGCTTGCAGAATGAAGGAGTGGTGTGTTTTTGCTGCAGCAATGGTGTTAACATTTGTAGCAATTGTCTCGTTATGGGGCGTGGTGGTACGGCTCACACTATGAGAGCGCTTTACTTTTCTCTTTCTTTTTACGTCAGCAAGAGGGTCTGTTTCTGGTTGGACACTACCATTTGCCCTCTTCTAAATCTTTTATCGCACTGCCTTTAGCTTGGAAATCGTCGGAATACAACAGACCTTCTTGCTGCTTATGAAGCAACCTGTGGCCTTTTCTGTTTCTATTTGTGATTGTTCTGAAGGATGTAGCGGTGGAGGTTGCCTCCGGAATCAGCAGTGGGCATCAATTTCAGTTGTACGCGATGCTCCTATTGGTTGGCGCGATGGCGGCTATGGCCCTCCGGAGGTTGAAGGCACTGTCTTACAGATGGACATCTTATCCCGGTAAAAAAGCACCTCTGTTTCTTCTCCAACACATTAGCTTGCCTTTTATCAGCCATTTTCCCCCATGCCAAGGGTCACTCCAAGAGCCGAAATAGAGATGACCCAGGACACATTTCCCACTGTGTCACAGAGAGTACACAGGCCACATTCATTGCATAATGAATGCATATTTGTATGCTTGTCAGTCCTAAACTGAAATGATGTGAGAGTATTCAAGCAATTGCATAGGTTCAACGGAAATGACGACACTTCGCTGAGAAAAAGCTGCTTTTGGCCTCCATTATGTTGTTTCTCTTTCGTTTGCGTGTCTTTATACCACAGCGCTGTTGGCTTCGTTATTAACTGCTGCTGCCGCTTGGGGCCTCGTTGTGAGTTGACAGCACTAGATGCCTGCCGGCCTTTGAACAAATACTTCCCAATATCTACACTGAAATCCGTGCCTACTCCTCATCCTCGTCAGCTTAGGTCGAGAGCCTTCTTCTGCTAACAACATTGCTGTTTTCAAGTCTCAGTGCCCTGCGCTTCCGTTAGTAAGCGCCTCATATTATCGATCACATGGTATATAACCTTCAGGAAACGCATTAAAAGAGTAAGATTTTACTATAATATGATCTGGGCGTGAGCAGGACGTGGCAATAGAAGCTGCTGCAGGAGGAGACCAGGCACGACGTCTACTGTATTATTTCTTTGGGTTTTTAGTGGCTGGCTTTCTGGTGGCCATGCATGTTTTCCTTGTAGACAGGGGATTCAGTAAGGTCGTTGAGAGCTTCATCTGACTGCACGGCGCCGATGGGTTCTTTTCAGTTGAGCCGGCAGAGTGTACAATCATGTATTTCTCTGAGCTCTCAACAAGCGTAAGCTCCTGCTGCATTGTATGAAGGGCACAATCCCTGTGAGGAGGTGCTGGCGCGCAGCCCGATTTGTGTTCTGTCCAAAGCACAGTAATACCTTGTGAAATACTTCAGTCCATTGACTTCAAGGTCTTCAGCCAATCGTCCCTTGGAGGCTATGGCTGGGCTCCAAGGGACGATTGCCTGAAGACCTTGGGGTTAATGGACCGAAGTATTTCACAAGGTATTAGTGTGCTTTGGACAGAATGCAAATCGGGCTGTGCGCCAGCAGCACCTCACAGGGATTGTGCGCTTCATACAATGCAGCAGGCAAGCCCTTTGCGAGGTGCCTTGCGTACAACACCAAAAACGCTCTCCGCGAGGCGTCTTTTGCTTTGGAAAAAGCAGGTGCTCTTCTAAAATATTTGAAGGAAGACTGTGGAAGCACGTGGCTGAGGACCTCCCCAAGCCCATATATTGAAAATCGTGTCACAACTGTGGACTACAAAGAATTGGAACCACCATAGAACGTAACTCATAAAGCCAACCCCTATATATCTATGCATCTGCAGCTCGCACTGACGACATCTCCACGTGGGAGGCATGGCGAATCAAGTGCTGGCCCAACGCTTACTTTCTTCCGTTGTAACGTGATGAGGTCTCCTGGTTGTGGTTGCTAGTTAGGGAAAACGTACGGTGAAGACGCATCTAGTTAGTTCGATAAGTATCAGAAAATCATAATATGGCATCCACTAGTGAGGAGAGGGTGCTTATAGGCCGAAACTCAAGCAGCAAGACGCTCCTCTCAGCCCTTTTTCTTGAGACATTCATGGTAGCTGGAAGGTCTTAGAGACTTATTCACCTGTCTTTTAGCTTACCTCTTGCCAAGCCTGCCTACCCACAGCCTTTAAACAGATGCGCGTTCAATATTGGAGGCAACAAATTATTTGCGAGAGCCATATAACTATGGTTCTGCGCCAGCTAGGAGCTCATGTTTTAGGCTCTTCGGAGGATAGACGCATGGCTTGGACAAATGTGACATGCTAACTGCAGACAAAATCGCCAGCCGTTGTCGACCTGAGTGAATCTATGAAACCCGCATCCGGAAACTCAGATGGACGGGGTGGTAACAATACCTTCTCAACTCTCAGCCCTCAACTGAACTGGCCGCAATCGGCTCGGGTGCCGGATGTTGTAAGGACTGAAAAAACAGTAATATCATCAGCATTTTAATGTCTCTGAACTCATACACACATTTCCAATGTCACGCAATTGTCCCTAGGCTGCCAACTACGGGAAGTATTGCAGGGCAGCCATTCAACTAGGGAAGCTGCTTGTTCCTAGCTAGTCGGCAAGCAACGCATACGTATAAGAAGTATTCACGTAACATTTGTCCAGGCAACTGGCAAATGTTTACCCTGCTGGAGAGGCGGTTTCATGCGGTCTCCAGATTAGTCAGTATCCTGCTGTTGTGCAGTCTCACGTACTGCCGGGTCACTTGTTTCACGAGCGTGTAACCCAATACACCAAATAGTTAGTTCTGGGGTTCTTTCAGCTGCAGAGTTCAATTCACCTAATGCGCAAGTGACAACCTACAGTGCAAGTGGTGATGATTGGGTTGAACGCACTCTGGCATAGGTGAGAATTCGGATTCTGTATCCTCATGGGTGTTCCACTACTTGCTAGACACGTTGTGAAGCCTTGTAAACGCCCGGAAACATGATCAGAACAATACCGGGGAACAGCAGGTAAACTTCACCGTTCACAGTTCGTCAGGTGTGTGTCGCCGGCAGCCGGTCGCCGTCAGCGGAGAGGCCTCTGGGGCTGCCGGTTGAGTAGACAGAGGCTTTTGTTAAGAGGTTACTCGGGTTTCCTTTTTTATTGCTTGCACCTCTAAGTTTATTTCAGCTCATAAGAGTGGCATTTAGGTCTCAACAACTGATGTTTCGCTGCAGTCTAAGCGCTGCGCCGATGCGCCGCTCCCGTCGGCTGTGGCTGTTGTGCGCGACGACTTCCAAAGCATTTCCTCAAGCCCCACTCCAAGACAAGTCCTTTCAAGGGCGTCTGCTGTAACCATTTGCTGCGTAGAATTGAATTCCCTGAACTCCCAAGTTTCCTCTGGGTACACAGGAAGCACCGCGGGGGGCCATGCTCCTGTAAACTGCTGGCCTATTCAGGGAGATAAAATAAAGCAGCAGAGGCCTCCCAGATCCACCTTAGACCGGCACAGTGGTTCTCATGATCTTCTTCGTGCTCTACTCGCTCAGGCGGAGCTCGTGAGCGGCGAAGCCCTTCCTAGAGTATTCGATTTGCCACGCATTTATTCCTCATCTTTCTCCTTACCACTAAACTCCCTCCTTCGCCACAGTGATATGAATGAAGCAGCTGCAGAGGTGGCTATGGCGCCGGCAAATGACCGTGGTGGCTGCGCAGACACTGCAACACGATCAGAGGAGCACGCATCAATCGAGAGCCTAAAGAGAACGCCATTGAGAAGCGTGATGTCTGGAGCCCGCGACCATTCGCACAGCAGGGCAGGCTTGACGTGCACAGACAAGGGTGCAGAAGCCCTAGTCAGCCCTGGCATACACCGTCTCGGAAAGGTACCCTGTGCCCCGTGCGAGATGCAGCAAGAGCCCTTCCAGCAGCAGCAGCGGAAAGATAGTTGCTGCACTCTCCAGGAGTGTAATATCTCGAACTTTCGAGCTCTTTCCTTTTCCGGCTCCCAGTTTCTGTCTCCCGGGGCGATTTTGGGCTCAGCAGCCGCAAATAACGAAAATAATGGCAGGGGATGCAGAAGCAGCAGGTCGATTAATACTTTTGAATTGATCTCTACTGTCAGTCTGCGGCGTTGCAGCAGCAGCGGGGCTGCTCCTGACCATGTTCCTGCCGACCGCCAGAGCATATCTGCGTGTAAGGGCAGGACCCCGCGTTTTGACGACGTGCAGTTGGGGCTCTGCTGCAGCCGCTTTTCTGTTGGGTCTGGTTTGTATGCCACGCCTACCAGCAGCCGCGAGACAGGGAGCAATAGCAGCAGCGTCAGCAACAACAACTGTAGCAATGGACGCTGTAAAAGCAGCACCAAGCACGCGCCGCCATGGCCGCCGCAGAGGAATTTCAGCTTCTCAGGTGTAACGACACGCAGCCCTTGGAATACTCGCATCTGCGCGTGCAGACCGAGCCCAGTTGTAACGGCGAACCGCAGCAGCAGCAGCAGCAGCGGCCTGCAGACGCTGAACTCTGAATTCGCGGGGATGGCTCCCCTGACAAGTCCTGGGCAAGCCCTTCCCGATCCCCGCAGCAGTCAATGCAGCAGCAGCAGCAGATGCAGCAGCAATAGCCAAGGCTGTAGCAACAGCAGCCTGTGGGAGGGGGAGCTGGGGCAAGCTTTGACAAGGTGCGATAGCGACAAGCAGGACGGTGCCCGAATAGCGGAATTTGACGACCCTCTTCTCCGGCTTCAGTCCCTCAGGCTGCGGCACCAGCCACGCTCACCGCTGCTGCTGCTTCGGTGCCTCAGCTCTCAAGAAGCAGACATGCTGCAGCAGAATGGGGGCGACATGTGTCCCCTGGCTGCCGACGTGCCTCCCCTTGCCGGTGACGCTGTCTCGGCCCCTGCCTCGGAGTCTTTGACCTCTGCAGCTTCTCTACAGATCCCCGCCAGCGGTCCGTCAAGAAGCAAAGGGTCCACGCATCAAGCGCATACACCCTTGGGGCAGCCGTATTCATTGAATTTGGGTTTTTGATGATACGGACAATAGTGTGCACTGAATGGGGATTATGAAAGGAATTGTGACTGACAGATGAATCTAGACAGGGGGAAGAAGCAGTGAGCAATAGTAACAGCAGCAACAGCAGACGCAGCGAAAATCTGACATGCCGTAGATGTGAGTGTGAATTGCGATGTACTGAATTTTCCTTCAGTTGAAAGCTACTATGGCTTTACTCTCGGGGCTGAGGTGAGGTCCCGTGTGGCAGCATATGAAGAGAAGACGGCTTTACAGAGAAAGCGCCAAGCCAAGCTGTACGTACTGCTGAGTGTCTTTACGCACAGCACGTCCATGCTCTGTCTTGACCTGCCAGCGTGGTTGTCAGTCCCTTTTTGTCAGTGTTACAGCCGCACTAGCGCTGCAGATTGCAAGGCTCTCTGATACTGCTATGTGGCTCAAACCAGCTGTGTCCCTCCTCTCATCCGTCTGTATCCTTCCTTTCTCCTTGCCTGCAATGGTGTTGCTGCATTAGCTGGGAAGCATACTTAGCGAACAATCCGGCATTCGAGGACCGAGGGCAGTTGAAAAAGCTCGTCAGACAAGGGATACCAGACCATCTCAGGTGAGGAGACTGAGGAGAAGTTGTTAAATTTATTTTTGTGTATTTGTCTAATGGTTGTGCATCAGCTTGTCTCCATATGTCTTTCCGTTTCCTTACGTTTTCCGGTCAGTCTGTGCGCCTTTGTCGTTCTTGTTGCTTTGCCTGTTTGTTTATTTTGCTACTGAATGCGGCTGTATTCGTTCTGTCTAGTGCGGCTTGCGACCTTATTTATCTGCAGGGGGAGGGTTTGGGCTTCCTTTTTAGGGGCTGATGTATTGCTCGACTCCGACCCGGATGCTTTTGAGCGGTAGGTGCCTGATATGAAGGCACACGGAGATATCGTATGAAGGCCGAATGAGCTGCACGAGATGGTCAAAAGGCGTATTTCTGCTTGGCTCTTTTGTGTACTTTTGTCGTACCTAGGATCCTTTTCACTGTGTCTCTTACGTTCTTGTTCCTTCTATCTGCTGCTTGCAGTGGTGGTTTTTTCTCTTGCTAAACTGCGATGCTCCACCGCAGGCTGCAGCTGGAAGAATTGCCTCTAGACGTTAGTGGCCAGATAGAGCTGGACCTCCCGCGGACTTTTCCAAACAACAAGAGGGTACTTAACACGAAGCATACAACTCATCACGTGTCATCTCTCTGAAATACAGTTCCCGCTCGAGCAGCGGTTTTTTTCAGTAGAAGCCTTTGCCATCGCTGCTGTCGCTGCTGCTATTGGCGGTTTCTGCGCAGTTTCGCTCTAGTGGCGGCATATGTGCTTTACGCCGAGTGCTTCGCGGATTCGCCGCTGCTCGTCCTTCGGTGGGCTACTGCCAAGGGCTCAATTTTCTTGCTGGGACTCTCTTGCTTTTTCAGAAGCAAGAGTTGGCCCTTGCCTCGCTGCTGCAGCTGGTCGTGTCTACCGACAAGAACAAAGGTAGGCGATTGAGGGAGATCCAAGGGCCTCCCTTTCGGTCACCAGACCCTCCAGAGACACAGGGCCCAGTAGTGAGCCACAAGACACTCTGCAAAGGTGTTTTTTGTACAACTCATGCTCTCGAAATTCCACTTACTGTTCCTCCAGGCTTGCAAATCGGCCAGTATTATTCCAATGGGATGATAGACCTTCGGAGAGACCTGAAGGTCCTCGAGTTGCTCATTCGGCAAAAGTCCCCCCGTGTTTTCCAGGTCTTAAAGTCAGCATAAGATTCTCGTATCACTGTACACACAGCAGCAACTTGTTTAATCCTGCTACTTGTGCTCAGTCTTTCTCTCGCTGTCTTCACCGCTGCGATATCAGCCTGCCTTCGTGTCTCCGCCACCTGTAGACAATTACAGTGAAATTATAGGGCTCACGCTTCGAGGTTTCTGTTCTATGGCTCAGGAAAACAGGGGTCGAGGTTGAGTGGCTGGCTGCTGAGTGGTTTCTGTGTCTGTTTTGCACTTCCTGCCCTGTAAGCTCTTGCACATCAGACCGCTGCATGGCTGAGCTGTTTCGCATATGCTGCACCCAGGTTTTTGCCTTTGTCTTTTCGCTTGACCGTCTCTTCAACGTATACGTGTGTTCCATTATCCCCAGCAGCCGACTGTTCTCCGTATTTGGGACTGTCTTATGCTGGAGGGCCCCAAGATTTTGTTCCGCGTCGCGCTTGGCATCATTTTTTACTTTGAGGCTCAACTGGCGAAAATGCATTCACTTGAGCAAGTCATGGGCTCCCTCAAGGCCAAGTTAGCCCTACTGGTCAGCCAGAAATCTCCCGACCCCGGAACGTAGACTTGACACATTCAAAATTCATAGAAACACCTTCAGCAGTTTTCTGAGAATGGGCATTTAGAGCAAGTGGCCCTCACTTCTTTCATCTAGCCATACCATTGATGCTGCAGTTTAGTTCCTCATCATATTTGTCCTTCCCAAAGGAATGTCCCCGTGCTAGGGTGCTACGCGTTATGGTGATGCCTAGGATTATCGTTGCGATTTCTTATTGCGTTAAATGTATAGGGAAATGCTACCTACTGCCTCTTTCTATACTAATGCGATTTCCTCATGTAGGTGGAGCACAACGAGCTGCTGCGCCTTTGTTTCCACAAGCTGCGAAGCTTCCCTCGACGCAGGCTGCAGAGCCTGCAAGAGACAGTCGCCGCAGGGCTGGTAGACCCTATCCAGAAAGCCCGCGAGCAGCAGCACCAACAGCAGAAGCAGCAACAGACAATATCACAGGAGCGCAGACGCCGCCGCTTGCTCTCGTTCAAACGGAACGGTGGCCAGCAGCCTGCATGCGAACTGGAACATCCCCAGGCCCCATCGCCGCAGCGTGTTACATGGCGTGAGAAGTTGTCAAGAGTGGGCAGAGTGGGGCTCAAAAACAAGGGGTCTCAGCAAGCGAATGTGCAGGGAAACTCCTTCTTTGAAGGAAACAACGCTGCTCAAGATGTAAGATCGAATAACAGCGCTCAACAGGCAATACGCAGCCAAGCTGGAACTGCAGTTCAACAGAGAGCAGCAGCCAGCAGCGGTGGCAGACCAGTAGAAGCCTCGCGCCATCCTTCCAGAGGGTTGTTTGCATCTTCGTGATGAAGTGAACGCAAACAGGGGAAGGCAACCATCTTTGCAGTGCAACTAGGCAAGCTATTCAAAGCTCGCTGCAGCACACCCGGCTCGCCCGGCTCGTTTTTCGAGCTGGTTGCGTTTTCCATGAGGTAGTCGCAGAATTGATGTGGACCGTAGGTGTTCACTTGCTGGGTGGTGCCTCAACAGCTAGCCTGGTGCCTCACTTAGAATTGCCAGGGAGCTGTAATGCTGCTAAAAGAATGAGTTAAGGCAGATTGTTCCTGCTGTGAAAGAGGCCACAGAAACGCCGTCGGACTAGCCTGCTGTTTAGGCGTTTAGGCGTTCTGGAACCGGCTGTGGAGGCGTGACACCCTTAGGATCAATTTTGAGCTCCTGG
Organism: Eimeria necatrix; assembly: GCF_000499385.1. Taxonomy (NCBI): domain Eukaryota; phylum Apicomplexa; class Conoidasida; order Eucoccidiorida; family Eimeriidae; genus Eimeria; species Eimeria necatrix. The sequence continues at coordinate 128,550 of NW_013654805.1, read as the reverse complement.
AGGTAGATTAGCATTGTACCTGTTAACATTACCTTTCTCTTATCTCGGCTGCATCGGGGCAACGTGGCAGGCACCCTGTTATGAAGCAAAAGGGGCGGCTCCTACAGTTCCGGCGCACGACGTACGATGCTGATGAGGGGACAGAGCAACCGGCACTGGGGGCAGAGAGCCACACCAGTTTCCCTTAGTTCCGCTATTCAATATTTCTGCGCTTTGGTTTCCTTAGTAGAGAGGCTGAGCTGACATCGCTGCAAAACTGAGCAGCGGCTCCTTGTTGTGGAATCTTGACGCACTACACGGCTGCGGCTAGGAAGAATTGTACGCAGTCCACGGTATGTATTAAAGGGAAGCGGTACAGTCTGGAATTAGCTCTGGTTGCTGGGCCACATGCAAAGGGCCGTGTGCCATCTTATTTCCCCTGTGTAGTAGGCCTAGGCTAGCCAACAAGGCTTCTTCCTGAGACCATGAAATGACTGAATTGGAGTACTTGCGTCAGTTTGCTGGTTGCTGTTATATTCTCTCCTACTCCTACGGTGTTCCAGTGGTAGGTGTGCCTTGCTGCGCATTTATCCGCTGCGCAAAGACTACGCTTTCGAGCGAAGGATCAAAAGATGTAGCAGATGGACCCATGCTGTGAAGCTTTGGGTACAAAAAAGATGGAGGAGAGGGATAGAGTCGTGATTCTCCTTCAAGTGTGTACACGAATCTGCAAGGCATGGGGCTCTCTCTAGCCTTGGTCCGTGCGTTCATAGACTTTAGAGTTGTAGGCGGTTTTGCTAGGAATGGATGAATTTTAGAACGGCAGGATGCTTCTATGTGTTAAAATGATCCTGCAGTTTCCCCCCAAAGCGTACGTACATAACGGCTGTTGCAGAAGGTATGAGACCGCAGGCACCACGCAGGCACCACCAATCTATGGTTGCCGTTCTCTCAACCGGCTGCCCCTACTTTTAGCCATTCTGCTGAGAGTAATGTATTTTTGCTTTTCCCGAGTTGACTAATAATTTTGGATCTTATGCTATTAAGGCTATTGCCTTTCGTTTGCAGCAAGAGAAATGTACAAAGCCCGTCCAGGCCGACGCTCACGCCACTTTATGGCAGAGCACTGGCTCACAGTAGTTGGCATATTAGCTGTAACAGCTGTGGCGCTCTAGTATCAATAACAAATTTTCGTGCAAACGCAGCACGTAAGAAGAGTCGGGACATGCTTTGAACGGTCCAACTACAGAAATTATTCAGGGTATCCCCGCTGGAGAAGAAAGTAGACAGACGATTGACAGCAAAATGCGAGGCAGAATGACATAGAAACTAGAGGACAGCTTGGCATTATAGAGCAATTGTAGAGTCTTGGGCACCCTTTTGTGCAACTTTTGAACACGGTTTGTGTTCGTGCTGCCACGAGTTGCTCTACAAATAATTGGGCCCTCTTGAAGCCATATCCCTAGCACAGTCATCCTGGCAACATACAGCCCCGAACGTAAGGCCACGGGCCTTATTGTACTGAAAGTTTGGAATAAATGTGCTTTGTGATGAGCCAAATGTTAGCAGACGTAAAGTTGAGCAACTTGACGCAACCACGCCGGGTGTTCCCGCTGTTTCCATTAGCATCCAGAGTGCTGAGGCTACGACTGCACTATGCTTCAGCTGAGCATGGTGCTGAAGAGCAAATGACATTAAAAGCCCTTCAATAGGAAATAAAGCGTGTACACAAACTTGATTGAAAGCACGAAGCTTTGCAGTCAAGGGAATATCTCAGAATCAGCAGTTTGAGAGGCAGACCGAACCTGCATCCTTCAGAGGCATCGTACCCGTGAGTTGCGTATTCCTCAAGAGAGATCGCTCTTTCGAAAATTCCCCACTATTCCTGACTGGTGAATTTGCGGAGGAACCTCCATCACACAGGCAAAATCTATGCATGAAGGCGTTGGTCCTTTGCATTCAAGCACCAAGGAGCTGAGCGAGGGCCCTCGATGCTTGCTCCGAGTGTATCTTGCTGAAATTTAAGACGTCGTGTTCATGTCTGCAGAATTGGTGGGCTGAAACTCCAAAAGGCATGTAAGCAAGCCCACGATGGAGTTTGACAATGTGACGGGACGAACTGGAATCAGCCCACATGCGCACGGATGGCGCGTCCGTTCCTGACTCTGTAATATCCGCGCGTGGGGCTGATCCTTAACTGACTGACTAGAGACACGGGACTCTAACCCCCATACTCTACTCATGTTGGTGCAGGAAGCACAAGGTTAATCTACCTTTAATTCACCGGAGGGTCGAATGCATCTAGTCGCATCTTAAAGATGGAGAACCTTTCCAGTTGCTCACCCCCTTAGCCATGCTAGATAAAAAAGTACTGCAGAAGCAATGCCGTAAGATGGGCCATCGTCGGAAGCAGTGCCCCACAGTAGGCACTTCAAGGCCAGTGCCCTGCTTTCGGACAGCTATAGACAGCTGTCTCTGACCGATTGAGTTAGCGCAGGATTCCTGGTGACGAAAATGAGGGGGGTCTTCTCTCATCTTCGACGCCTTATGAACATGCCCACCTCAAAGAAACGAACACTAAAGATAAAAGCTCGGAAGGACTGTGGCGGAGTCTCCTTTACGTGACTTAATATGCATAACACAAATAAATTTCAAGCGGCCACGTCAGCAAACAGTTCAAAGGGTGCTGTGCTGCAAATGCCTAGAACAGAGCTGCGCAGTGATGCCTGACATCAGTGATCCAGCCGTTTTGGGGCTGTTCTGCAAGCTGTTCATCGCTAAAACGCCTATGATCCTGGGGTCCCTGGCTCTTTTTGCAATAGGTGTTGCCAGTAAAATTAATATGCAATTGAAAAAGCTAGTAGGCGCGCGTTTTGGTTGTCGTGGATGGCATGCCAAGCTGAGCGTCTCAGTTTGGAAAAAAGCTAGTAGGCGCGCGTTTTGGTTGTTGTGGATGCCACGCCAGCGTCTCACTTTGGAACTACGTAGCTACGCGGCATTTGCTTGAAGGCGCACATGAATTGTTAGACACAAAACCGAATACCTTGCTTTAAAATCACCCAATTAGGAATTAAAACCCCGAATTACGACTCAAGCCGATACATAAGATAGAAGAGGTCCGAACTGAACCGCCGACCCCACTTCGGGGGGTCAGTGAGGCGGCCACGCTCCTGTACGGTCACGTCCCTAAAGACTTAATTTCAGTGTAAGCTATGCTAACTTCCAGCAAATTTTAGCAGGCCTTGTGCTGCTTCCTATTGATGGTCACTAGGGGCCCCATAGGGGACCCATTGTAATGCCTGCGCACTGCAGTGAGCATGCACGACGGAATTTGCTGTTGACATTCTCCCAACCGCATATGCAGTTATGCATTTTTTTGTGAAATCTGCAGGCTATATAGATGAAACCAAGCATCGGCGGGAAGGCATTCGCAACGAAACCGTGGTGCTGCAGGGCGTATGGCTTCGTTGTCACTCCTGCCTAAGGGTCTGGAGCCTCTTCCTTATGTACTCAAAACAGTGTAATTTGGCTAAATTTGAGAGGCAACACGTTTTACTTTTTTTACGAGTTAGGACCTCGTTGCAGCTGTTGGTGGCGCAGAGCCAGCTCCCCAGGACATGGGGGCCACTGCCGATGTACTCCATGGTATTTAGGGTATATCGGTAGACGTAATTGGGGCCATAGAGCAACAACCGCAAAGGGGCTTAATATCCAGGTTATTAGGGCTGGTTGCTTTGCAGCCAGGCTAGCGGCTAGAGTGCTCCCCATGCCCACGAGAGGCACGTCGGGGTAATACAGTTATATCCCCGGGAAATGGGACTCGCAGCGATCTTCTTTTGGGCGCTGTAATGGTTTACAGTCTATAGTTGGTATTGGTGAATGTGAGTATATGTGGCCAGACACGTAAGAGCGGAGCTGAGCTTAGCACACCGAGACTTCTTGCAAAATCCCACGTGATGTGCGCGCCGAAGGGCTGCCGGATGCAGCAAGCAGCCCTTTGGAATTAGAATCATAGAGATAGCAGCTTCCATTGGAGCTTGCTTCATTTGGCTGTATTCTTTTGCGCAAGAAGTGGGCACTAGCAGAGGAAAGCACAGCGACTTTAGGGTGTGGCACCATGACTGGCAAGAAAGTTCCCCGAATTAGCTCTTGAAAGTCAGACTCGCCTCCGTCACCCGTCAAGTTGGTGGATAAAGGCGGTGAACTGTAAGGGCACTGGTAACATGCGCAGCGAAGTCCTTTCCTCGTGAGGGACCTCAAAAGCCGCTAATTGCATTCTTGCAGCTGTCTTCGAACATTGGATTCACGTGCCGCACAAAACAGGCTCATGGTTGTTTACGACAGGACACTGCGAGCAGGAAACTGACAGCATTGGTGCAGTTGTGAATGGCTGAAGCAGTTTTGTAACTTACGCACGTGAAAAGTGGATACCCTTCGCTGCCATTCGGTGGATCAGCAGCAGCGCAACAAAACGAACCAACGTCTACACAGGTCATACCAGAAAGCAGTATGTAACCGGACATTACTGAGCGACGGAGCTTTGTCGCCGGCATTGCTAAAATCAGCAGCAGAGCGCATGGGCTGTAGCCAACTTGAGCCATCCCTAGCAACACCAGGTACGCATGTGAGGTTGCGTGCTTATGACAAGTTCCTGGAACAACCTGGAGTTGCTGGGCTTCCACAATGAAACCCTTGTGTTAAGTCGTATTTTGTCTTGCCAGGCCCCCTATGTAGCTTAGGCCGCTGGATGGTCAAGCCACCGTGGTGCGGGACGCTACACGATTCCTAATGCCGTTGGTTTTGTACTCTAACATTGTGCTCTGCATAGCAGGAGAGAGCGCCTCATCATGCCCTTTTCCCATGGGAACAAACACTAGCCTTTACATGGGGTTGGTTTGCTCCATACCTTAGAAGCAAGCCTCGATCGTACTAAGCTGCCTCACATCACTAGGGTTTGTCTGAGTAGCAGATCACGTAAAGTCTGTTTGCAACATGGACATCAGCCTAAGCAAGGTGCGCGGCGTTACAAGCTCTCCTGGAAGCTTCGCCCTCATAAATTCTGCCTCGCGTGATAAGTTCTCTGTGCACATATCGAACCAGCACTTCCACAACCATTTGTTCTGCACTTTAACTCATAAATGAGGCGATACTGTAGTGCCGTATTAAAATGTGGCTTCGAAAGCACACGAGGTATGCGTGCTAGAAATCCAATGTCTTAGGTAAGCTCAGGCTTTTACTCCATGCAAGAAGTCTTTAACAAAGACTAACGTAATAAGCATTAATGCACATGTGTTTGTTTGCTGGAGGCACCTAATTCACGTTCCACTGAGAGCCCTGCCAAGAGCAGACTAATCTCGACCGTTGCCAAAAGCAAGAGTTTAGGAACCACAACTCACAATTTGTCTAAATGCGCGTCAGGTTTACTGCTCAGTAGACACCAGAATGCGGAGGCTCCATTTTTCGCTGACAGCTGTCTAATTAGCAAGCTGATGCGTCTTCTTTGCAGGCTGTTGCATCGCATTCGAAGGGCGAGCTTAATCCCCCTTTTGAGCAAATGTTCTTTTCCCGTCTTAAGTTTGCTTGCGGCTAGGGAAAACAACGTGGGCCGCCACAATGAAATAATATGCAGGAACGCGAGCAGCAATTAGCAGGAATGCGTGAGGAACCAACTGCTAAGCAGAAAAGGCAAACCCTGTCACGAGGCCGCTTTCTCCCCAAGAAGAGCAATTACGCATGCTCTTCCCTTTCGAATCTTGCATATTACTCTTGTTCTTTGTATATCTGACAGCGAGCTGGATGGTTTTTACTTCAATATTTCTCAATGTCATTGAACTCCTCTTCCTCGTGCCTAATTGATACATATTCCAATTTATAATTTCATGCTGTCTCCCATTTGTTGGATAACTTCGGGTCTATCTACTTCCCTATTCATTCTTATTTTAATTTATATATCTGCTTGACATGTGTTTATTGAGCCTAGCTATAGGCCTAATACTTTTGTACATTTCCACGTGCTTTTGAAGTTTTGGCATACGCATATTTTCAATTTTTCATTCTTTTTGTTTTAGCTTCTGTTTGCTCCAAACTCTGCCAAAAATTTCGGCTCAAAATATTTAATTTTACCACTCAATTCGCACATTTTACTCAATATTGGATTTCTTATTGCTTTTATTTGTGTACTGGACATATATTCCCATTCCCTTGAATTCGCTTAAACCATCAGACCTCGATATTCACACTAAATTATATCTTCCCACTTGCTCCATTTGACTTCAGTTTTGTTGAACTATACATGTTCTTATTTTAAGTGTATTTTAATTCAATTTTCGCTTATTTCTTTCCTTTTTATTGTCTTTTTTCTTCAACATTTCGTATGCTTGCTGAGGTATTTATTATTACTCATGCTAGTTACATTTGTTACCCTTTACAATTTTAACTGAACTTTTAGTCTGTATTAATTTCCACGGATTTGTTCAATGCGTCAAATCGTTTTCATAGACGTCCGATGCACAAATCAGTGTCCCTGTATGCAAGACGTGCTTGCGTAACCTTTATGCGCTTGCTCAGGGACAATGCGTGAGAATGCAAGAACACATGCACACTCTTTCTGCCTCATTTTTTGTGCGTCCACGCCGCTGCTGTCAAAATGCGACTGCTGGCTAAACATAGTGAACGCAAAACCAACGCAAAACCAAGGACACCTCTAAAATGAATCAGGCGTAGAATGGAGGAAGGGGAAAAGAGGGACTAGTGAGCGTAGTGATGTACGTAGGGGAGCAGAGAACACAACAGAATAAGGGAACGCATAGGTAGCGGGTGAATGGGACTCCGGGGCTACCTAGGTGTAGCTGTACGTTGACTGCAGCCCATGCAGCGTCGCCACAGGCAGAGGAATGCAAGGCAGCGAGTAATTTTTTCAGCACGTTCCTACGTAGCGAGGCCTTCAGAAGTGTCCCGACACCTAACGAAGCACTGGCTAGCGTCGCTTCTCCCCACTGATCAAAGATATACTCGACTATGAAGCCGTTACTGGCTGGTAGAGCTGCTGGGGGTGACGTAGACAAGGAAGCGGGGGCTTCAAGCTAGGGTCTCTACGGCGGTGGGGCGCAAGCTACGTGACGTGAAAGACGCCAAGGCTCGGAGACCCTTGCTGCTTGTAGTGTGCAAAGCGAGATGCGACCGCATCTGTGCACTCGGTGATGGTAAAAGGCGCTGGGTAGTGCAGCATGAGGTCCTATCCACTGCAAGGATGTGGTGTTGCGAGTAAGACCAAGATATCAGGCTACGTCGGCGTAGTGCACACCTACAAATATTCAGCAGCAGTTTACGGCGCCGAGGCACTGACGTCTTTGCATCTCGTTGGTTAGCGCCTCTAGTCACGCACAAATAGCCTGTATCTTGCCCACTGCCGTAGCGTAGTAATAGGAAGAGTCAGAGCGTGTAGCGTCTGATTTCGCAGCTTGCACGGAGTAGTTCCCGTAAGCGACCCATTCGCAGTCACTGCTAGAATCTCAGGCCTGGGTGCAAAGCTCATGAGTCTAGTTACACTGAAAGTCCTTTCATTACACAAAAAATATACCTAGTTTTTGCACTGAATGTGTATAGTGCAGTCTATACAGCATTCCTAATCACTTGCATGTCGCACTCTACACCTTGGGGATGTGGCTGATGCAGACGAGCAGTGAATGTAGCTACGGCAAGTAGCACAGAGTGAAAACGAAAAATTGACTTGTAGCGCACTTAAGTGCTAGAAAATCCCGAAACAGGTGTCCAACAGCAGTGTATACGAGTTGCTGTGGCCTTGGAGGTTTCGCCCTACGCTTTTGTGGTATGGGAATTCTGGTGGGACTTCGATGCCAAAATGGACCGTTAAAGGCTCAAAATAAGTCTATTTTGCAAAACAGTATTCATAAGGCAAAAATTGGTAGAAAACAGCGCATGGCTCACTGAACCCGACGCAGAAACCCCTTCAGTCAAATGATGCAGCGGCTGTCAGAGCCCCTACGCTTCCTCCGCTCCCGCTTCAAATTAAGACAACCGATATATGCATAGCAAAGATAGAAACAGTATTTAAAGGGAGCATAGCCTCCTAAGATTCTCGCCAAAGAGCAAGACTGAGACCAAGAGTCGCTTCGTGCGTCCAGCACACTTACTCCTTCAACCATCCCTGTGAATTTTCCTCGTGGGACACTCTTTTTCCTAACTGGTCTTTTCCCTCTAGCCCGCTCACTTGATGATCAACTCACGTTGGATCCGTGCTGGGTCCAGTGGTGCTCAGGACCCCGAAACCTCTTTCAATAGAACCTAGTACCAAGGGGGATTGTCGCAAAATATTCAGTAAGATCTGCGACGGGGCATTCGTGAATTGAAGTGGACCTTCCTTAAGCGACAAAAGATCTACACAACTAAAACGTAAGAAGGAAACAGGGGAGTCCGTGTAGTGAGTTAGGCCCAGCTTAGCCCCCTCCTTATTCCTCCTAACCTGCTACATAGGAATGCATTTGCCTCTAGACGGTAAAAACGCCGAGTAACGTCTTGAATAATGACACTGTTGTTGCCATTCCTGTATCCCAGCCCGTTCAAGGAGAACTCTCACCTCTCGGTGTGCGTGTCACTCCTGGCAGCATCTACGAAGTGGCTACCACAACTCCTGGCCTAGTTGTGGAGCACCGTAAAGCTGGTATGTTGGAAGAACCAGTTCTTTCTAAATGAAACAATTCAACTTACACTTCATCCTTACAATAACAATTTTCACAAGCTCTGAAGGTTGTCTCTGCACAGCATTGAAGTGCTGTGCTACGCAGTCAGCGTAATGGATTGGAGGAATGAGGTGTCTCACGTAGTTACTTACAGGGTTGAAACAGGGAAAAAATAGGATTCGGAATACGAAAACAAAGACGCAGGCCATCAGAAGCGTTATCCTGAGGTGCGACTCATCTCCGGAGCAAGCAGTGCTCCAGAGGCACGCACTACAGAGCGTAATAATTAGACGCACACCAAATTTTAACTGGGATTCCAATTTCATGCGTAGTTTATATATCCGGCCTTCCTGTGTTATAACAAATCATCACTGAGAATCTTCCTGTAGAAGCTCCCCTTCGTCGATACCAGTCTGAGCAGCCGCTCTTGCAAGGAGGTGATATTCATAGTTGTCTAGTGCCAGATCTGCCATCAACTTGAACTAAAAGGAGGCATTGCAATTTGCTCTATCCAATTGTAATATTCATGTTAATAGCGAACTTTTGTGGTATCTTTATTTATCATGTGTCTGGGTCGGGTGAGCAAGTTGCTCTTAATGGTGTGGGATCCGCATAGATGGATCATAGATGGATCTCTACATCAGCATGCTACTGACGCTCTTCAACTCTCTCGGTTTGCTGAAGGGCTGTAGTTTTACGGCCGATTTTTAGTTCAGCTTTCGTTTACTATGCGTTGTTATTTTATTAAGCTTCTTTGGGCTGAAGTACTTCATGTTTATTGGTACCGTTTGACTGTTGTACTGGTCCTACGCCTTCTTGAGGTGCCCTTCTCCTTAGAGCCTCTTCTTTGGCGTCCTTCTTCTTGGGGCTTCCTCTTCGACGTTCTCTACGGACTTCTATGGCTTTGTGTAGCCCATTTTGGGGATGCTATGGCATTTCGAGTTGCGGCCGTTTCCCGAATCAGTTTTACACGGGCGTTAATTAACGCCGCTGCGGGGACATTCTCTGGAGCCCGCCCACTTGTTTTTGAGAGTCCTATATTACCGTGTGAGGTATGTATTGTGTAAGGTGGGTCGATGAGAGTAGGGTGCAGGCACTTCAAAACTGCTGTCTCTGTATGAGCTAATTGTGGGCCAATGGCTGCAGTTGCAGCAGCAGCAGGTGTTGCAGCTATTGCTGTGCCTCTAGACCGGCATGTCGTTTAATAGTTCCGACGCCAGCAAGCCAGTAGACGATGCGTGGAGGCGTTGGGAGCCCACCAGTACGGAGGCAAGCCTTGGGGCCCGCGCCGTGCCGCAGGAGGTCAAGGGCGGACCCACTCGCAACAACTTTGTGCCGTCCCACACTGACTCCCTGCAGCTGGCTATGTCTGATCTGACAGAGGGACCCGGTAGCGCCTCCCAGGCCGGCGATGGTGGTCTTCTGGATGTTCGTCCTTCTCCAACGATGACCCGGCGGAGCGTCTCAGTTGCCATCATTACAATGGTCACCATAGGACTCATTGCGGCTCTCTATCGGGACTTCAGAAGCAATTACAGTGTACACAGCACCCCTGGAAGCCCTAGATTTAGGCGATATCTGCACAAACGCTGGCGTGGCATCTTGGGAGCTGTGGATGAGCCCCTTCCAGCGGCTGAGACCGAGGGAACTAAGGACCCTCGGGATTGGATAAAAACGTTTTTCGCTTCACGTGAGGACCCACACGGGTCGACAGTCGACTTGAAAGACAGCCCTCTGCCCTTTCTTTCTGAGGCAGTCGGGGCCCAAGAGCTTCGAGTGCACCTGCAGCGCACGGCGGCCCTGCTGCCTGCGGCGGAGCGCCTAGCATCAATTGTCGATACAGCAGAGGCGTCTTTGCTGTTTCGGGAGCTGAAGGAGCTTGTAATGAAAGCAGCATCTCCACAGGAATTGGACCAGGTGGGCCACTGGACGGCAGCGGAAAGAAAGGAGGAGCAGCTCGGTGCCGTAAAACGGGGCCTTCGTTCGGCTTCAAGCGCGCTGAAGCAGTTGCTGGACGTAGCGGAGGAGAAAGCCTGGACAATATCCCAGAAGGTTGTGCCGTTACCTCGACTTGCGTGTCTGCCAGAGACCCACATAACTTTATTGTGGGGTACCGGCAGTGCGGGCCTCGTTAGTGCCGTCAAGACCTACCTGCGGTCCCTTGTAGAAACCGCCGAAATCGAAGCACGCCGCGCGAAATGGGCATATCGCGAGCTCAGTCGGCACCAGAAAGGCAGGACAGAGGCGAGTGTGGAGACTATAGTGGGAATGAGCAACCGACTCGAGGACATTTACACAGCATCGGCCTTACGCCAAAACGCTGCCCACTTGGCCGCTCTGCTGCAGCATAATGTGTTTCTTTTATGCAAAACGGCAGTCTGCGGTTTTGCCAACAACAGCAAACGCTTGGTTGAAACCTTGCAAAGGTCGCACGAGGTCGCCCTGTCGGTACTGCAGGATATTGTGCACAGCAAAGGGTCCTTGCCGTACGTCCCGGAGGACGAGATGGAGGCGGAGCAGCAGGAAGTGAATGAGCTGTTGCAACAGAACGTAGATACTCTTCGTGCACTTGAAGGGAGCGTCACAATAGAAGCTGTAATGGCTGCAAGTGATCGACTGAACGCCATAGATGAACATCTGACGAGTCTGTCCCGGAGCTTCCAAAAAAAGGCCAAGCACGTAAGAGACCTATCGAAGCACTGTGAGGATGCCTTGCCCAGGCTAAGGGCAGCGAATCTCGAGAACGTAATGGCGGCAAGAACACAAGCGCTGGCGAACGCAAATATCGCTGAGCTGCTATATGAGAAGGCGCGCAAACGCGTAGACAGACGCGCCGAGGGCGTCCTTGGAAAGGGCGGAGGGGAGACCATCACCAGCATCAACGGCGTCCTGTCGCAGCAGCTGCTGGAGAGACTAAGCGCCGAGAAGCGGAGGGCAGCAGACGGCGCAGCGGCAGCCAACAGCTTCGTGGACGGCGCGCAGTTTGCTGAGGATTTTACGTCGATTTTCGATCTTGTCGATATCTCTGATGCGGCGGCGGCAAAGGCATACAAGGCAGCGGCACAGTCGACGTTAGCGTTTGCTGAGTTCACCACTTTGTATTCTCTTGAAATACACTTGAGAGAAAGTATAGACCTGTGGGCCGATGCCTCTGCCCACATACTGCACAGCGGGCCCTCCGTTCGCCGTCGTTATGAGGATCTGAAGGCACAGTTCGCCGACTGGCAGTTTGCCGCCAAGGAGGCGAGGGACATCTCCAGCATTGCCACGGCTGCGGCGGAGATGCGTTCAATCGTCCACCACCTAGAGCAGCTTGTGGACATGGAGACCGCGATACTATAGGGGCGGCCGCTGCTGCTCTGCTGCAGGTGCACCGTTTCTTCCGCTTCAGCTGCTGCTGCGGGGGCAGAATGCCACAGGAGATATGGGACAAAGCAGGGAAGGCTGATGCAGAGACCGGACAGAACACGCAAGGCCCCTTGTTCCAAAGCGTGGCCTTTGATCCTTTGAGGAACACCCGCAGCTGCAGACCTCGTGAAGGCACTTGCAGTTACGCTTGCAGCACTTGCGCTGCTGTGTGTTACCGAGCCGCTGTGCTACGTCGACCCACGCCTTCAGCTACTTACTACATAGAGGGGGAGGGTCACCCTGTAGGATTCATTGGACGTCCTCTCAGCCAGCGCTAGTGCCCCAGTGGAAGCAGGAACACTTATTCGCAAAAATGGGTGGCTCCGCATTGCCCAGTGGATTCAGGCAGAGGCCCGAAGTGACACACATGGCCTAAGTGAGTTACTTGACCGGGCCCTATGCAGCTGCTGTAGACAGCACTCTACTTGTCTGAAGACACTGTTCGCTCTTTCGGGCGCTTGCTAATAATGTGTTCTGTCAGTGATGGCGTTCACTATGGTACTGTATCGTATAGTTTTGTTTCTTCACGTGTACGTTTTCACGTAATACCCCTGCTTGTCCCACCAACGTGTTCCCGCTTACAGTTCAGAATTTCTTCTTCTCACATAGCCTCGGCAAACATAAGAGTACTCTGTTCTTTATCAGCCGACCTCAAGCAGTGCCTCTACTCTTGGCAGACAAACCCTTCCATGGCCTTGGGGCCTCAGCATGCAAGTACGCATAAGTGCAGAATGCAGTTCTAAATAAAATAACTAAGACCTGATGCCGCCACTAACAAAGATGCCGCTTCGGGTTCTGAACTGTTTCCGAATTTGTTAAGGTGGGCACAGCGAGCACAGCACATCAAGTGTCACAGGGTGAATCCCTTGCATCCGCAGCCACTGGTCGGCCAGCTTTGCATACGAGTCTGGGGCCCTGTCCTTCACAGCTCTAGGAGGCCTACGTCGATGGCGCTTGGCGCTGTCTTTCCCTCCAGATACTGCCGCTTCGGTCAATTGTGTTGTGGCTGGCAGTGTAACTGGTGCTTCTGCTGCATCACCTATATCCAAAAAGGGGATGTCCCCTTTAATGCTCCTGTCACCAGAGGACCCCCAGTGCAGCCTGTCTGGTGGCGTTGCTGTTGGACCCCTTGGGGGCTGCCGTGAGACGTCTAGCTCCATCCTGGAGCGCTCAGCCCTCTCAAGCCAGCGGAAGCGGCAGCTCTGCACGTCGAGGTCTCCCACCTTAAAACTGTGAGACCAAACAACAACCAAAACTGCAGACGGTCCAACTACAGGAATGCCCTGTATGTAAGTCGTCAGAGCAAATCTGCTTGTTTCTCAGTAGAAGGGGGTAGGCCTATATGGCAGCAGCGCCGAACTGGGAACACGAGACATACGACCCGTCGAAACTCGAATATTCACGCACAGCCATTCACGTAAACACGATTTGATAGGTACCCCAACGAGCGCGGACAAATGCGTACTGTCTTATACAGGGCTCCTTCATGCCCTCCACTCCGAACTCCGCGGGATCCACCATGCCCACCACAATGCCTTCTGCAGTAATCACACGCAGCAGCCACCCCACTACCATAAAGTCGCTCGTCGCAGCGTACGTATACACGGAAAAAAGCAGTTTGCAAGCGGTGTCCAGTACACTCAAGCAACACTCAAGCAACTTCGCCTGTACTGCAGTGCCAAGTGCCCAAATTGAAGAGAGGGCGACAGAGGGGCAGACACAACACGAAACCAAAAGGCGAAGACGACGTTATGCCCCAGGGAAGGTGTTGCGAGCGGACCACTGCTTTGAACTTCTCCGTTTGGAAGGAGCAACAGAAACGTGTCGATGTGTTGCTGGCCTTCGTTCTTCTCGTCTATTGGAAAGCGTCTGGAGACACATAGCAAAAACAGGCATACACAGCTTAAGGCTTGCGTCGACTCATGGAAACCCCTCTGCCTTCTTTGTAGCGGTTCTCGCTCTCAGCACCCAGTATAGCACACCACCGCGTTTTTCAATGGATTCTCTGCAGCTCATATGCGCTCTGACTCGTCTTTAGGGCTTGCTTCTGAATTTAGGGCTAATCACAGCAGGGAAACTGACGCAATACGCTCATCCCTCCAAGATTGAGCAAGTGGATTTGTCCCTCCAATATGAGGCGCTAATTTGTGCTGGAAGTAAAAACCGTCCGGTGGGTAGAGAAAGGGTCTGGAAAGAGAAGCAGCAACAAGGCGCGACAACAAAGCTACACGCGCTTCACAAACACAAGGCGACCACAATAGATCCACCTGTCTCAAACCCAGAAAACGACGGGCGCATTAAGCGACGAAGGAGCAAACAAAAATACTGGGATAAACAGGAAATACCGACAAAGCAGCACTTCCCCACAGCAACGACGGAGTTCTGCATAAGTTCCTGATGGGCCCGTCAGCAGTTGGCTCCACCGCCAATAGACATCAAAGCGAATGATGGCATAAAGTGAACAAAAAACAACAAAAGTGGAGCCACGCGAATTTCGCAGTCAGTCAATTTCTGGCCGCAATTCATCGCTAAGAGGCGTCTCACCCTGAGAAGAGACATTGCAGCTCAGAAGCCGCAGCATCCACGAAGGGAAGCAGTTGCAGCGGGGCAAACGCGCCTGGAGCTTCATCAATCCTGCGCCGCAGAGCCGAACACACGCGAAAGATCACGCTGCATTTCATTACACAGTCAACGGTAGGAACGTTACACCTACAAACTGCTCCATGTTCTAAGGTCTGGTAAGACTATTTCCTTCCCAATAGTGCTACAAATTTGCAGCCAACTCATCCACATACTATTCCCGGACAGAAGCATACAGCAAGACTTCGGCCCCCGTATCTGTTTAGATGTATGTGCGCGTGTGCATCAACTGTGTCCTACTATACACATACGCTTACGCATACATATTGTGCACGTACGCTTTCCACGGCACGCTGTGACGAACCAATGCTCACAAGCGCTTATAACAGGTGTGCATGTGTACAAGTACTAAACGTTACTGCAGAGAAATGGTAATGCACACGCATGCATATACCGACACGCTTGCAACCACTCGCTATTGGAATGCCGGAAACCCACAGGTTCATGGCTCTCCCTTTCTGCGAGTTGTTCTATGCATTTCCGTCTATTTGCAAATACATCTGATATAATCTTCTTCCGCGAAACACATCTTTGCAAAGAGAGAAGCAAATGCCTTCCAGCAAATACGCACCCGCGAAGCAGATACATCAACTTCATACATCCCACCGCATATTCATTTGGGAACACTTACCTGAGCAAACACACATAATTAAACGCGTAAATATACTTAGAGGTACACACAACTACTTAGAGACCCACATGTACATGACGTACAAAATGTAACACTTGCTTATACTCGTTGAGGCGCGTGCAGATTTGTTTATATATTCATGCATACATGCACGCGGGAGTGCATGTCTACACTGAAACCTCCGTGGATCTGTCGACACGTGCATAGTTATGAGTACACATACAAATGCACATACATGCCTGTAAGTAACTAAACAAGCGCGCATGCATGCCCTTGCAACAGCACACATCTACGTGTGCAAATCACAACGGTTTCTAGACTGATGAGTCGCATCAAGAGCTTAGGGGTTAGGGTTCCGGTAAGCGCGCCTGCTCTTGAGGAAGAAGTGCCGACATTCAAACTCGCAATGGCCAAGCATCAGGCCCCCGAGAAACAAAACATCCACCACAAACAGCACCTGCCACAAAGGGTCCTCAGCACCGACAGTCCCGCCTTCTGCGAACGCTGCAACAGTTTGTGCGCTTTCAACTGCGCCTTCAGCCTCCCCGTAACGCCTGCAGAAGTACTCCATGTTAGCTGGGGTGTATGGGCACAAAATGCACTCTAGAAGTGTCAGACCCTTTGACAAAATCCCCAAAGGCAGATACATCAGCGGTAGTCCCTGTTGCTGCTGCACCCTCCGCCCCTGCTGCAGCTGTCGCTCCTCTTCCTTAGGCTGCTGGTTGCCCAAAGAGAGCTTGTCTACTTGCCGCAAATCGGCACTACGGCTGAAACTGTGGCAGCCCGCAGGTTCCATCACTGCGCCGCCTGTTGCCTCTGCAGCGGGACCGTACAGTGCAACATCGAATTGTCGCGATAGCTCCAACAGCAACCTCTGCTTTTCTTGAGGGTGGATGCAGCTATACACCTCTTTTTCTAGCTCCTCCATCAGCCTGTGCTTCTCCAACGGCAGACTATGCACGTCCTTCCGCTTTTGCAGCAGCTGCGAGAAAAGCGTCGCCGAGCCGCTCATACTCTCCCGCCCTGCTGCTCCTATCGTCACCTGCGCCTGACTGCTGCATTGCACGCGCAGAAGTGGCCTCCCATTCTTACCGAACAAAAACCCGCGACCGTTGCGCAACAACAGCAAACAACTTCGCCCCTCAGGACGCAAAGCCACCATGTACTCGCCTGCAGACAGTAGACACACGCAGAAACAGTAATAGCAACAACTACAGCAACAGTTGCAGAGCTTGGCCATCTGCCAGGCTTGAAAGCACCAGCAGCCTGTTATCGCCGCTGTTCATACAGATATATTGAAGTTATAACAGCAGCTGCGTCCCAAAAAAGCTGACAGCAGCCAGCGGCAAAGCCTCACAACAGTATCATAACCCTACCTGACTTGAGTTCCTCCGGAGCCTCGTAAATTGCTTGTGGGTGGTTAATGAGCTGTTGCAGCGGGCGGCTGTCCATGTTGTCAAGAGAAGCCCTCATACGGTCATCCCTAACCGTGCCATGCACAGTTCTGATCCGGTGCTGTGCCACCTCTGCATCTTCTACATGCTGCTGCAGGTGCAACAGCTCTTCCTGTTGCCGCAGTTCTCTCTCTGCCTCTGCGCGCAGCTGCCGGAGCAGCTCGCCCCGAGCCTCGGACCGCAGCAGATTGTTGAGCTTCAGCCGCTGCCGTCGCACCTCCTCAGATGTCGGGTGGCTCTTGAATGAGGCCTGCCGAAGCGCATAGACTTGGCTGGGGCAGTTGCTTCCCCAGCTACTGCTGCCACTGTTCCTGCGGCCGCTGCTATTCTTGCTGCCGCTGCTGCTGCCGTTGATGGTGAAGCTGCTGATCTCTATCTCTTGTTCCCTGTGCTCTCGCTGCACCAGGACATCCTGCTCGTCTGCGGGCAGTGCCGTAGGGGCGACCTCTGGGTCGCCATGAAGAGCCCTCTCCGCCGCTGCTGCCTCTGCAGTGAGGCAAGGGGGGGTTGCCGGGTGCATCTTTCAACCTTGTCTCAGCAGCGAAGTACAAGAGCTTCTTAGTACACTGTACAGAAGCAACAAGAGGATGCCTTGCGAGACACCCAAACCTTCTTCTCCTCAGACAGCGCAACGCCAACGCCCTGTAGCGAAACGAAGTAGCCCGCTGGAGCAGCAGTAGCTGGATTGCGGTGGTGTCACCTCATACCTGTTGAGGGCACCAGATATTTAATGTTACCTCTCCATTATATATCAGTTAAATCCGCAAAAGGCACTACGCTCTAGAGGCAGCTGCTCGAATCCCATCCATAAAACAAGTCGCAGCCGTTGCATGTTACCCAGCAGCCCTTGCGGCTGCTGCTGTGGCTGCCAAGATGGAAAATGCAGAGATGCGTTGCACTGCGGGTTGTTACTCATCGGTGTAGAAGACGCATGCATACCTTGCTTTTGTCGGCGTTGCAGGGAGAGAGCGTCCTGCTGCAGGGAGCCGCAGCAGTAAAGTATCCGCTGAGGGCTTGGTTGATTGATTCTGGGGGGATCTTGGTAGAAGCAGGAGCAAATCTGGCGCTTGCCTGTCCATATATTTCATATATCTCTCGGCAGCGACTTTGCCGCTGTGGCGGTGGCGCTTTTCAGACAACAAACCGTGCTCTATCCGGAGCAACGGGTGCTAGGGCTCTAGCAGCATCTTCTGTAAGCACTGTACTGGACTATTGTGGACTGTACACCTGAGGGCATAACAGCAGCGTCTCATATCCAGCAGGCGAACGCAGCAGCTGATGCGGCGTGCTCGTAAGGGGGCATCGGGCCACTTTTCACTCCACGCCACTGCGCTGCTTTTGGCTGCATGCGCTGACCCGATGACGGGAGACGGACTTAAGCGCATATAGGGGCAGATGGTGACTGCTCAATGACCCCTATAGGCAGCATCAGCCGCGATACAAACAGCGGCAGTAGCCAGCAGACAATGCAGGAACTGCCGCCATTGCATCTGTTGCAGCCCCCGCACGACCCGCTACTGCTGATGCCTCATGGACAGCAGCAATTCGGTGCTCAGGGACCCCAGCAGCTGCTGCAGACTCAGACCTCTGCGGAGCAGCCGCTCGAGCGGCAGAGCTTGCAGCTGCTTTTGGAACCTCTCTCAGGCTCTGCAACGGAACAGCAAGGCACTCAGGATCAGGTGCTGCAGTCTTCGCTGCTGGCTAATGAGGTACCTCTGCAGCCGCCGCTGGCCCCCAACTGCAGCAGCAGCAGCAGTAGTAGTAGTGGTAAGGAACTTTGTCATCCTACCGATTTTGTTACTCCCAGCACAGTGTCATGCAGCGGCAACAGCTGCAGTCGCAGCGAAAGCAGCAGCAACAGCAGCAGCAGTAAAGTTCCTCTGTCGTCGCAGTTGCCTGGAGGCAGTGGATGCAACAGCGGATTCCTCTTGGGTGCTGGAACCACCGACTCAGTGGCGTCAACTCCTGTAGCCGCGGTAGGCTCTTCTACAAATGCTGCTGGTGCAGCCGCTGGAGCAGTATCTGGTGAGGAAGAACACCAGAAGTCGGGGTCACCAGCATCAGGTGTTGCTGTTCACGCTAATACGGCACCACCAACAGTAGCGGATACGGGAACATCTTGCGCTCCTTCAGCTGCTGTGGCAGCCTTCACACGAGATCTAGCCGCTGGAGTAGATGCCGGCAGAGGAGCAGAAGCTGCAGTAGTAGCAGGAAGGGACGCAGCCGCACATACAGGTGCAGCAGCATCCACTTGTGCACAAGCAGGTGCTACGTTAGTATCAGCTGGTGCTGCAGCATGCGGAACTGGTACCGCAGCTGACGACGGCAGGACCAGCAACCGCCGCAACCATCGCGGCCGCCGCCGGAAGGGTGGCAGCAGCAAGAACCTCAGCAAGCGTGATGGTATCAGTCTTACAAGACGTAACTGCTTGTGCAGTAGTAGCATCCGTTTGCTACCTGCCCGCTTGCTTCCCGTGTCGCTGCTGTATGGAGAGCGGGCTCTCTTCGAGCCACGCATGCATCAGCGACAGCTGGACTATCCTCTGCAGCAGAAGCAGGAGCTGGATGAAGCACCGTACGGTGAGTTGCCGCTGCTGCACCATCTTATAGGCTGTACAGTGTAGTTTTACTTGCACTGCTATGACTGCAGCTGTATCAGCGATCATTGGCGGAAAAAGGCAACAAGATTACTGCGATGTTGCCAATGGCAGCGTTACTGCTGCTTTTGTTCTGCTGTTGCGGCAGTTGATTTTGATGCAACGAACCGGTTTCCCTTGCATCTTCCAGAGATGGACGCGCCGCTGCTTGCAAATGCGCTGGAGCAGGCTGCAGCAGGTGAGCTCTCGTGATTTTGCTGTTCCTTCTCTTATCAGAATGGTGTCGCGAGCCGGCATGCGGGGTCCATAAGAGTTCTTTGCAGTAGGATCGGCTGCTGCACGGTTGCCATGTGGCTGTTACTGCACTTGTCGCTTCTTCAGAGGCTGCTGCTGCGCACCGAGACATCTTTCTCTGGTTCTCAACGCAAAGGCAATTTCCGACGTTTCAGTTCAACAGTCGTAGAGGTGCTTTTCCTACCAGAGTGAATGAAGTAGCAAGTCCTGAAGACGCAGTCGCTGCAGCAGCTGCAGCAGGTGATGCCTGTGGAGACGCCAAGCAAACCGTTGTTGCTGCATCATGCAGGAGCGTTGATAAAGGCGAACTGGCAGGTGACGCTGCGGATATAGAGAACCCAGCTGAGATAACTGCAACAGCAGACCCATCTGCTGATGGCGCTGCGTCCGGTGACGACCCGGAATTTTTGGCCGCAGCATCCACCGCTGCTGTTGAGGCGCAAAAGACAAAAGAAGTTATAGAAGCGCTCCCTGTGCTGCGGACTCTGGAGAGTCTACTTTATCGTCATACTCTGCAGCTGGAACGCCATCGGGAGCCGCTGCTGCCGCGACAGAAGCGGCAGATGCTGCTGTTGTTGCTGCTTCACGTCATCCGTGTGCGGCCTCAGCTGAGGCCAGCGCTGCTCGACCCCCAGGTGTCTGTTGAGAACAAAGAAAAAGTTCTCTCTCTTCTTCTAGTAGAAGTGCTGCTCGTGGCTGGTGGCCAGATGCAGGAGCAGTGCACGCAGATTTTCGAAGACGCAAGGGGAGAGGGCAGCAAGTCCATAGCAGCAGAAGCAGCAGAGGGAAGCAAAATGGGAACGCGGGTGCTGCAACTACTGCAGCGCTTGGGAACTCGAGGTGCTGTTGTTCTGGGGGACGCCAATGTAGCTGCAGCACGCGAGGCGCTGTTGCAAACGGTAACTCATTTATGGGGACAACGGCTGCCTCAACAGCAGCAACAGCAGCAGCAACAGCACCAGGCAGCGCACACGCTGCTGCAGGTGGTGACGCGCTTGGATTCGTTGCCTCCGCACCTGTTGCTGCCACTGCCAAAGCAGCTTCTTGCTGTACGTTTTCCTGCTTCCCAGAACTCTTTGTCTGTCCTTATTCTGTGCTTTCCTTTTGCGTATCTACCATACAGTCGACTTAGCAAGAAAAGCACCAGGAGCGCAGCAAAAAGAACAACATAATACGTGTTGTGCTGCCACATGTGTGTTTATTGGCGCAGCTTCGTGACCAGCCACCCATGCTGCAGCATTTGGGAGTGCAGCTGCTGTTGGCGGAGCGGCAGCCACTGGGTGGTGCTGCTGCTGCCACGAAGTCTGCTGCTGCAACAGACGCGGTGGCAGCTTCTACCGGTGCTGGCAACGTGCAAGCGTCCCTGCCGTCCGCCTCTCCCCAACCGCAGCAACCAGTTGCTTCGTCCGGTCCGGGCCCACGCGTTGCAGACTTGAAGAGCAACGAACAACAACATCAACCACAGCAGAGTGGTGGCAGCAAAAACAGCACTGATGGACAGCAGTTGAAGAAGCCATCACGGAAGGGTAGGAATGGAGCTAGCTCTGTTGCCACTTTATTTCATGAATTGAGTCGTGATGCAGTTGTCGCAATTGTTGTTTATCTGTGACTCAGTGGTTCAACATCTAGCGCTCTTTCTACACGTGGTCTGTGTTATTTTTTGCTGCCCGCCCTCTGTGTTCCTTTGTCTGTGACTTTTTGTGTGTTAATTCCTTACGTTGAGTTCTTTGGCAATTCTTACCGCTGCAGGTGTTGGCATGTCTGGTTGGGCCTTGTTTGCCAAGGAGAAAAGGCTTGAGCTGTTGCAAAATGGACAGCTCACTGGGGAGACGCTGCCAGAGCAGGTGGGGGGACTAGTTGCATCCACGTAGTGGCTGCTGGTGACGCTTCTGCTTCAGTTTTGCGACTGCTTCTTGTGAAAGGCATGAATTTTGGGCCATGTCAGCTGTTTGGAACTCGTGCAGACGAGCTGCGTTGCGAAGTTCTGGCACGCCCTTTCGAAGGACGGAAAGGAAGCGTGGGGCCGCCGTGCCGAGCAGCTCAACAGACTTGCGGGTGAGCAGCTGCTGCGGCATCTTCCGTTGCCACAGCAGTCAGTACTGCTACCGCGAGTGCTGCTTCTCTTATTTTATTGATATTTCTTCTTCTGCCTCCATTGCCGCCTCTTTTTACTTGGTTACCCAGCTTTTTGTTAGGCTGCTGCTGTTCGGGCGCTGCTGCGGTGTGCGTAATCTACGGAAAATGTTACAGTAGCGGCATTTTCACATTTTTAGTGCGCTTCGTTTCTTCTGCTGCAGCAGGGGAGCGGGGCAAGGAGGTTGAAAAAAAGCCGCAGCAGCATAATCAGCAGCCTGGTGGATCCCCTGCAGTTTCATCAACCAGTGCGCAGGCAACACCACAGCAGACTACGCTTCAGAAGATTGCCCCGAAACAGCAGCAGCGGTCAACACCTGTAGGCGCCGGTGGAGCTGAGGAGACATCGCAGCAACCAGCGCAGCAGACACCACCGCCGTCACAGCAGCAGCAGCAGCAACAGCAGCTGCTGGGGTCTGTCGCAAAGAAGAGCCCGCTCACAGGGACGCCCCCAAGAAAGCGAAAGAGAGGAGGACCAGGAGACAAGACAGGGGGCCACAGAGGGTACACAGCGTTCACCTTGTTTGCGCGTGAGACGCGCATCAACTGTAAGGAGCTTGGCATCGACTGTGGGGCCTCTCTCAGTGAACAGAATACATTTATAGGGGACAGGTGGGTTGAGCCGCACTTATGTAGATACACAAATAACGTTAGTGGCGAAAAGCAACCAGGTAGAGGAACAGAGGCAAGCACGGTGCTGACACAAACGAAAGGAGAGAAGCAATGCCAGCGTGGGACAGGGGAGAGTGGGCACGCGAAGAGCATCCAGTATTTTTCTTTGCGCTATCCCTCCTTAGTCGTAGCTGTTTGCTGCGGCGCCTGCACAGGTGGCGTCAGTTGTCAGCGGAGGAGAAGAGAAGCTTTCAATCGCGAGCCCGCGCAGCAAATGAAGCGTGGAAGAAGCAGCAGTTGGAGCAAGGGCAGCAACAGCAACAGCAGCAGCAGACGCAGCAAAAAAACAAGCAGAACCCACGTCCACAAGTTACTCCACCTGTTGCTGTGCAGCACCAGCAACCGCAGGTACAACCACAGAAGCAGCAACAGCAGCGTTTCTGCCAGGCTCCGCGGCTAAATAGGCTACAGACCCCGGCACAGCATCAGCAACAGCAGGGTTCTGTTTCCCCGCAACAGCTACAGGTAGCAGGAGCGCAGCCACAGCATCAGAGTGCGCCGGTACAACCGCAACTGCAGCAGCAGCAAGTTTTGCAGCAGTCATCGCAGGCGCTGTTACAGGGCTTACCAGCTGGCCAGCATCAGCGGCCTCCACAGCAACAGCAGCAGCAGCAGTGGCTGATGCATTCCACCAACTCTCCTACAGCAGTGCTACGGAGCTGTCTATCGCCGGATGGCACAGCTGTTTCCAATGCGTTGCCTGGTGTTTGTGGCCCTCTGGTCCCGCCGTTGCAGCAACACCCCCAGCAGCAGCCTCTACTGCTACCGCAGCACTTGCAAACGCACAATATGGTCAGCCCAGAAGTGGGGTGGCAGCAGCCGCATGGACTGCAACCGTCTCCAGCACATCGACAAGAGTCAGGTCAACTGCAACTTCTGATGCAGCAGCCGCAGCAACACCAGAGCGCCACATCTCGTCCCTTACGCGCTTCCCACTCGCCCGCTGCTGCTGCATTTTCTGCTGCAGCACGGCAATTGAATAAGGAGGTCGAGTTCAATTCAGATATCCCAGTCGCTTCCCCACAACAGCAGCGTTACTTGCCTTCACAGCAGCAGCAGAACCAGCAGCTGCACGTAAGCATATCCTCTGGAGTTCCTCAGCACTGGTCTTCAACAGATGCAGCTGCGCCATCGCCGGCCCCCCCTTCTTTTGCTTCTGTGCAGCAGCATGGTGCTTCTCCAGGAAGGTTATCTAAAACTAGGTGTCACCACGATTCGCCTGCTAGCCGTGCTTTTGCAGCAGCAGCTGGGCGGTCAGAGGGCCACACGGCCAGCGGCACCGAGAGTGATGCTGGAAGCGCAACAGAAGGAGAGCAACGGCGCGGCCGTGAATTGCTTGTTGGTGCAGCATCTAATAATGAGGCCTGCAGCAGTGGCGGCAACAGCAGCGGCAGCGTCATGGGGGGTGAACCCTCTATGACTGAAATTGCTGCTGCTGCCATCACTGCGGCAGACGAGGCGGAAGCTGCAGCGGCTGCAGCTGCTAGGCAGGTTTTTCTTGCAGCTTCGGAAGATGATGACGTATGGGAGCTCCAGAAGCGGCAGCATGAGCAGATAGTGCAGCAGCAGCAGCAGCAGCAGGAGGTAATCGCCCAGACACGGCAGCAACAGCTGCGCTTGCATTTGGAAGCTGAGAAGGGCACAAAAGATAGCAACAGCGGGACCAAAGGCACTGACCAGCAGCCTCGGCTTCGTCGTCCTCGGGCCTTAACGGCGGCAAAGCAAACAGCAGCTCGCAGATCCCGAGTACAGCGTGACTGTGAAGGTAGCAGCAGCAGAGAGACAAGCATCAGCGGCAATAACAGCGACAGCAGCAGCAGCACTGAAAGGAGTCGAAGCAGCGAGGGCAGCAGTCACAGCGGTGAGTCAGGGAAGTGTTCAGGTCAAGTCTCTGACGCTCTGTTAGGGGCTTTCCTTGTTCTTTAGCCTCGCATGTGGCTTCACTTGCCTTTGTACTGACGGCTAAGTCATTCTAACTGCGTTGCTTGCCACAGCAGAAAGCAGCGACGAGGAATTTTCCCCCACGCGAGGGCTACATAACACTTGTAAGCGCCTCCGTAAAGGAGCTCCCGCTACAGTTGAGAAGCATCATGGGAGGGGCGTCGCTGCATTGAAAGGCCGTAACAATATGACGACGCAGCGGAAACCTCGCACAGGTAGACGTAACCGCGACCCCGGGAGCTCAACCCCATCTACTCTTGCGACGAATGTTTCGGCGGCAGACTCCGCAGTTCAGGAGGCAGGCGCTGGGAAGAGTACGCTGTTGTTGCTTCTGCTGCTCTTGCTGCTGCCGCAGCTTTTGTTGCCTTGGTTCCGCTACTGAATTTGTGTATGGTCTGTGGTGCTGGTGCCTCTACAGAGCCAGTCACGCTTTGGGACCTTGTGAAGCGGAATCTTCGCAGGAAGACTGCAGCAGGTGCAGCGGCTAGACGGAGCGCAGGCACTGGGACAGCAACAGGCGTGAGTTGCAACCCCTCACGTGCAGACTATCCTTTTCATCGTCCCTGGAGGACTCTTGCCAAACACGCATGTCGGATCTCATTGCTGTTTTGGGTCAGTCGCTTTGTTACTTCCTACGATGCAGACAGCGGAGTCCCCGGTTGACCAAACGGAGGATCCGTTCGCGTTGCTTTTAACCCCTAGCCCGCAGCAGCACCAGCTGAAACAGCAGAAACAAGTCGCGGGTTTGGCGTCGACTACAAATGTAGATGGGTCGGATCTTCAGGGTCTCTTCGAAGCTCCTGCTGGCGACAGCGGTGCGGTGTTTTAGGCCCCTGGTCCTTGCTCCTTTTGTGACATGCTCTGTCATCATCAACTGTCTGCTCGGCTTCGCTTCCGTCCCTTAAAGATACCTACAACCTGCTGCTGCTGCACGTGATTTGCAGGTGTAGATTCATTGCGCCTGGACTCAGACGGTAACTTGGTGGTTGCAGATGGGCCCAAAGAGGTATTCTGCTGCAGGTAAATCACGTTGCGAGGGCCACAGCCGATATGGCAGCAGCAGCGATACCAGCAGCGTTGATATGCGTAAGAGCTGTTCTGTGGGGCTGGACAGATGTCTGGGCATGTCGGGTTTGCTGGGAGGAGGCTGCATGTGCACAAGCGGGCAGCAGAGACGCGTTCTTGAAGAAGACTTGACTTCTAGAGGAGCGTTTGCGTTACAGGTTGGTCTTTGTTGCTGTTGAGGTCTTGCTTCTGAAGCGAGGCGCAGCTGCGACCTGCTGTTGTGTAGTGATTGTGCTTGTATTATTCTAATCCATGTGCATTTGCTACTGCAGCCATACGAAGGAGCATACAAGAAGACAAAGGGAAAGCGCTGGACCGAGGAGGAAACTCGCAAGTAAGTGGGGGCCCTACGGTCTGCTGCAGCAGGGAGTGGACAGAGTAACAGCAGTGGCCTCTCGTGATTGTCAGTGATTGCCATGTTTGGCCGTACTGCGTTTGCAGGTTCTATGAGTGTCTATCCTCATGCGGGACGGACTTGCTGCTGATAGGAACGATGATGCCAGGCGTGACAGATGGCCAACTAAAGCGCAAGCTCAAAAGGGAAGAAAAAAAGAATGCAGCGCTTGTGGAGGCCGCACTGTCGAGAAAGCGTTCACTTTCACTCCAGGCTTACGAACAGGTGTTTCTTCTTCCCTAAGTTCAGTGGATCCATACTCAATGCATCCATACTCAGGTTACGGCTACAGCAGGAGCGCCAAGAAAGCTGCAGCAGTACGCTGCTAATGTATTGTCACGCTTCAGAACCGTTTCTTGCGGAGTGGTATGCTCTTTCCGTGTGCGGCGTCACTGCAGCTCCATGGGACTATACGCCGGGAGCTGCACTGTCAGCCATTGAACGACTCTGATGAGGAGCCGCCACCAAGAGCTCTGGGCGCACTGGCCCTTCCAGCCCCGGGTAAATTTCACCACAGCATCTTACTTGTGGCGGGTTGAGTTGCGCACACTTCCTCCTGCCTAAGTGTCGTCTTTCACTGCCCGTGACCGACGGAGGACTTCCGTTATCCCTGCCTGTACTACTGCAGCATGATGGCGTAGTAGTGTAAGCCTTCGCAGATTGCTCCTACATCCTGGCTTCATCTGGTGTGCTGTGACAGCTGCAGTAACTACGCCGGCATCGAACGGCAGCAGTGGTTTGCTGACGCTTTTCGGAGACGACTCAGCCATGGATGCCATCATGGCTCCAAGGAACTCAGGGGAGCCCGCAGACTTGCCTGAAGGGCTTGCTGGAGGGACAGCAAAGGATACTTCCGATGCTCTGGACACTTCTCTTATGGCCCTGTTGGGGGAGCCTTTCTAACCGCGTAATCTAGCCCAAATTGTCGCCTCTGCAGACGGGGTTCCCGGCATCCAACTGACTATCTGGGGCCAACTTTTGCCGGGGCCTCTCATCCACATGTGCTGTCGCAGCAGATAGCGCAGGTACTACCCATGCAGTGAATATGTCAACTTCGTAGAGATCGACTGGCTAGCAAGCTTACAGTCAAGCTAGCTTTAATTACTAGGTAGTCCCATGCCCCAATTTTAGTTGGCATGCGTATCAGCAGATTGAGTGTACGACTGCAAGATTGGCAGCTCCTGTTGAAAGGAAGCCAGTCGTCGTTGCGTCTAGCGAGGTTTGCGTTTGCGCTAGTTGTGCACGCTACCCTTGCACTCAGTAGTGGCTAGAGGGCAAACTACTGCTCAGAAGTAGGGAGACCCGATATGTCAGGCCTCAAAATGGCCCTCCTCGCTGGAAGGGGTCGTTCCAGCACAACTTCAAACAAGTTCAGAAGCCCCTCCTTTGCAAAGCCAACTCCCGCTCAGCAGCACCAAGGCAACTCCGTTCGTATGTCGCAAACAACAGAGCGACCAGCAACACAGCAGGGTAACTTGCTAGCCAAACGTCGAAGGGATTAGCGGTATAATCACGAGGCTAGCTGACGCTTATGTGCTGGGACGGGTGGACGGGGTCGTTGACTACTGGGTTGCGTCCGAGGTTTCGCGGGGATCGTTCAGCCGAGAAAAGCGATGAAGCTGCACGCAGATAAAAGGGGCATTGGTAGCATCTACACAAAACCAACGAACAACCAAGCTGACTGCCTACGTCATGAATGTCTTCCGCCACATGACGCGTATTTTCCGGTGCTAGCCAACGCTCTGCTGCCGGAAAGAAACAGTGGCAACCGCCCTCTACTGGCACTTACGGTCCTACAAGAAGCAGCAAATGCCTCACTGCCACATATATCTGAGAGCTCTCAACCACACTTCCGTCTTGCTTACCGCTTCCGTCGTGCTTACCTCTCCTTTGAACCAATCCGCTCGGCTCCGCTCAAACCGAGCCCTCAGTGCTGCCACGGAGGTGATCTCTCCTTCCGGACTTCGCTGTTCCTTCCCTAAACAAAACATCGCAGACTCACGCAACGCCAAGCGAAGCATTACAGTGGAACAGGCAGCTCCAGGTAGCCGCCGTTTCTCTTCACTTGTTTGCAAGCATGCAGCTGCTTCAGCTGCAATGGAGAGGCCTGACCCATGTAATCCGTCCCCACGGGACCATAAGAGTCACTGGTGATGTGCCCTTGATGATTCTGGCAGTCCCCTGGAGGGCCTCGTGTTGGCTTCCCTTGCCTATGGAACTGCCTGTGCCTCCAGGCATCTTCTGGTGCTTTTGAAGCGCTCCGGCTGCTGCACTGGCTGATGGTCTCTGGGGTTGTTGCCGTCCTGTCCGCAGCACCTGGCAGTCGCCCCTGCTGCTTGCCCTTGGCCGCACAGCTCTTCATCCAGTCAAGCCGAGCTCTAATCCGTCGTGCTGTTGCCTCGTCCCTGTTTCCGTCTTCTCCCGCAGGCAATAAGCCCGTCCTACAGCAACAATACCAGCATCAGGACACGAGAAAAACAAAGATGCGCAAGGGATACCGAAGGTGCATACCACTGAACAAAATCCGACTGCGCTACAGGCGAAAACAGGCGAAGAGGCAACGCCTCATAGACGAACCGCAATACCAGCAGAAAAGTGCCATGCCGTCACTGCTGCTTCTGCAGCAAAATCAGAAAGATTGCTTGCCGACGCAGATGCAAACAAACGAACTGCAAGCAGCAACAGCATCACCAACAGTAAAACACGCAGCGGCAGCAGAAGTATGCGCCTACTTCCTGAGGCGGACAGCCTTGTAAGGGTTGGGCCTCTGCTCATCTGCATCAGCGTCAACTTGCATCAGCCACTCCGGGAAATCAGAGAGTCCCATTCTCAGTTGTCGTGCCTCCAAAGCCTCAGGATCTTCTTCCCTACCACGCATTGTCAGCTGTCGCCTGCAGCAACAGCAAAGCAGGCCAGCAGCAGCAAATGAAACGGCTGTGGAGTAGTGAGAATGTAAGCCATATGCGGAGACGCAGCGGCAGTAGCTTCAGTAACATGCAGAGCACCCTCGCCAGTAGCACCAAAACTACCAGCACCTGTAGTTCCTATGCGCACGAGCTTAGCCTCCGTTGTTCGCTGTGAAGTTCGTCGGATTCCAGCTCCTCCAATGGGCTGGATACCGCTTCTCCTGTTGCGGCTGCTTTTGCTTTTGCTCCAAAGATATCAAGCTGCGGTTTTTTCGGGGCTGCTGCCATGTCATCCACCCCAACGGTACGCAGACACTCCTCCACAGACCCAGCTCTTACTGCTTTTTCTGGTGGCCCTCCCGAAGTTGGGGATGCCACTGGTTCTGCCTTTGGTGTATTTTCTGCTCCTTCCGCTGCTTGCTCTGGCGTTCCTTCATACTGATCGTCTACCGACGAGCCCTTAGCAGCAGGAATCGGCTCACTCTCTCGTCCTCGAGATCCCCTTGCTGCTGAAGCTTCTCCGGCCGTAGAGCGCGCGTCGCATGCTGTCGTTTCCAGAGCTGCTCCTGCTTCTGCTGCTGCATCGGCTGCGGCTTTCCTTGTCACCTCTCCTGCAGTGCCCCATGGCACGTGCACTTCTTCTAATACTTCTGCTGCTGCATCCTCTGCCGCTTCGTCTAGTGCTAATTCGGCTTCCCCTGCTGCACCGACACGCTCTCCTGCACATGGTTTGCCTGAGGCTGCATCATCTGTTGTCAAGTCCCTCACGGCTTCCGCTGTTGCTACATCTGCCACTTCTGCCCCCGCAGCCGCTTCTGTTTCCGTTTCCGCAACTGATGTACCTTCGGCTGGTGCCGTTTCCCGTGCTGCCTCTGGTTGGCCGGCTCCGGCTGCGAATTTGCCACGGGCAAGAGAGAAGTTATCGCATTCAACGTACGCGTGTGACGAAGCACAAGCAGCAGTATCTGCTGGAGCCGCAGCTCCTTCCTGTCCAGATATACCTAACGTTGAAGCGTTATCACGTGACTCTGCCGTCGCTGAAACATCTTCAAGATCTCCCTCTGCGTCTGCGTTATCATCCGCAGCAGCTGCCGCACAACTGCGATAAGCTCCACGATCTGCCGTTTCAGGACCATATCCAGCGGTTTTTTCGGGGCTTGTTTTGCTGTCAACACCTGGTAGGTCATCCTTTGCTTTTGCAGCATCGAGGCTGGACGGACTGCAGCAGCAGCAGCAGCACCAGCAACAGCGATACCTGCCAGTCCCAACCGAGGAAAACACGTGCCGCAGCAGAGGCAGCGACACCAGCACATGCAGGCGACGTGGCTCTGCATGCTCACTTTCTGTTAACAAAAGAAAACGCTAGCTTCGCTGTAGTCAAGGGAGGTCACTTACCTGGGGATCACCTTCGCAAATTGCTCCACGATATCTTCGAAGGCAAATATGTATGGACACGGCCCAGCGCCAACACCTCCCGCCACAGCAGCCGTTGTGTCAGCTGGTGCGGCTTTAGCTGACAAGCCCACAAGAGGGTCAAATTCAGTGCTCTCTGTATTTTGAGGTACTACGGACTTCAGAGGAGAAGAATGGTTAACGAGAGTTAGGATGCCTGCCTCTAAGCTGCGATGCCTGCCTGACCACTCAAGGCCCCTGCGCCGGCATCCCAGAGCACGCACAATCTCAAGATATCTCTAAGCCTTTCCAACAGATGGTGTCACGCAGCGCACGGCATTCTGCAAAACACCTAGCAGTTGTCCTTAGTCAGATGTGGCCTGTGCAGGCCTGCGCAGTACTAGAGCATAAGGACACAAGAGGGCTCTGTAGTCCATGCATGTGCATGCACCGACAAACTTGGGCTAAAGGCGGCGTGCTGCTCTCACCAAGATAGAAACGGTTGCAGCGCCCTGTGCCCTTCGTCAACCTCCAATGGCAAGTCCGACATCAGCGCATCCTCGCCCACCAGAATTCGGCTGTCTACAGACGGTCCACTGCCCCTAGAAGAGGCGCCTGCTGCTGGAGGGCTCCCAGCCATGGTTGATCCTGTTGAAGAAATAGAAAGAGACAATAAATTTGCCGTCAGCCGCTTCAACTTCGAGGCCTGGCGACGCACAGCCCGACCCACAGAAGACTCGTTCCTGGTGCCGTTCCTGTTACTACTGCTGCTGGTAGCAGCTGCTGCAACTAGGCCGTGCTGCAGCAGCTGTAGCTCGCGCCTCAGGGCACAAGGAGATTGCGTTGCAGTAGTAGCACGGGTTGCTTCCCCAAATGACGGCAGTGGCTTTGCTCCCTTGTAGTAGTCAGCACGCCCCGGCCACGGCACGAAGGCAGTAAATGCTTCCTGCTGCTGCACCAGCGCTGTTTGCTGCTGCTTGTGATGCAACTGTTGCTGTTGTTTCAGAGAGTGCACGGGTTCTTTCTGCTGTTTCCCGTGTTGTTCTCCAAACTCATCAGAAGATAACGCACCTGTTTGTGCATCTGCGCAAGCTTGGCAACCCTCAGCAGCACGCCACCGGTTGCTATGGTCGTTGTTTCTGTTGCTACCGCTGGTACTTCTGACTGGGATACTGAAGCAGTTGGTGCTGTGGAGAGCACTAGGGTCCTCGAGACCGTCTTCTTTCCCACGTGTTGAGTGTATTTCTTGCGACGTGTACTCCTGACGCAGTTGCTGCTTCTGTGTGCGCTGGGGCTGCCTTTCCAGTAGCTGTTGTTGCCCAAGGCTGCAAGCATCCAAGGAGACCTGAAGGGTCTGCGAAGCCAGAGCCTCCCCTCCCTGCAGCATCGCCAGGGATCAGTAAACGCAAGAGTTCCACAGCCCTCACACAGCAACCTGACTGCATCAGCCGCCGTGGCAGCTGTTGCTGCTGTGGCAG
The DNA here is from genome assembly GCF_000499385.1 of Eimeria necatrix. Lineage (NCBI taxonomy): Eukaryota > Apicomplexa > Conoidasida > Eucoccidiorida > Eimeriidae > Eimeria > Eimeria necatrix. The sequence continues at coordinate 96,867 of NW_013654805.1, read as the reverse complement.
CGTGGGGGCCGATTTTATAGGTTCAGCACAAGTACGCTGCACCAGACCAACAAAGTGATTCGAAGCATATCTTGCTACATCACTGTTTATACTTTGATGCTGTCATGTGACCACAAATGCGCTTCTGTTGACGTCCTGTTGTGGTAACCTATAGCATAAGCTGCCTTTGCCCTTGCTGCTCTTGTTAGCGTCTGAGCTTTCCCGGAAAACCGCTGGCGAGTGACAAATGCGCGTGACAGATTCACGCTTCCGCCTCTGTCCCATCTGATGCTTCTACTCTATTGCCGTCAACAACCTACTCTCCCCGCCAATATGCCGTTGACGGCAGCCCTCCGGTGCTATTTCCGGTGTTACAGCCTCCAGTCCCATTGCTTCTCTCGTTATGATTGAAGAGATTAGATGTGACTTGCTTTTTGATGTGACAAATGCAGCTCCTGTGTTGCAGACGCTGAGCATGGCATCAAAAGCAGTGCGGCAGCACCTGCGGCACCACTCGGTAGTTTTCTCTAACTACAATAGTTCGTTTAGACTGCTGAACGGCATATAAAGCAGTTGCCCGACATACCCTACAAAAAACTAACCAGGTGACGCAATATTCACAGATGAAGCGGCTGGCAGCAAACAGCCCCGTGTTGCTGTACCTGGAAGAGCCTGAACAAGGGGCAATCGAGCCCACAGAGCTTTGAAATCTCAAAGCAACAACTTTTACAAAGAAACACCCATAATTAATTCTAAGCCCGTACGTGCCGCTTGTGTAGCATGTTTGAGCGATGCAGCCCCCTGAGCGAGGCCTTTCGCTTGGGCCTCTTATGTGCAAGCAACTCACACAGCTCCAGAGTGTCTACGTAGCTCTTGACAACGCTACAAGCAACTATTCCAGCCCGTTTAGTCGCTGGAAGTAGATGCTGTTTGTTGGCACCGAAATACACTGGACTATTGCGACGGGTGAATATGGGTCACTTCTGCACATTCCAGCCCGTTAATAGACGAAGTGTCTCCAATTTACGCTTCCATCTGCATAGGCGTGATAGGCTAAGGCCTCCGTAAGCTCCTACAGCTAAAACAGCAGCAGTAACGCGACTAGGCACTACTGCAACGCAGCACAATCAGGGCTTCGATGAAGCTGCGCTTACCAGAGAAGTCGCCTTTTTCCGCGTCTTGCTGGTGTTAGGAAGGGTTAGTAAAGACCCCACTGGTGGCCTCCAACTTTCTTTGTAAGGGTACAAATAGGTGGGGGTCTTGACCCCCACCTACTTGTACTTACGAAGACCATTTGGTCAGAAAAGAAGCGGGGCTGCCGTGCCTGTGGGCATCGCGGCATCAAAGTGTAGGTCGAGGTCAAGAAACCAAATCAACGATCACTGAATACGCTGCATCCCGGCTCGTGCTCAGGTTGCGATTCACGGGTAGCTGGCGCGACGCCTGCCGTAAGGAGAAACGCCTCAAGCCGCCTCGCACCCGTGCTGCTTGGGCCCCGGGCCAAAGTGAAAGAACACAGTCTTAAACTATTCCTTTGTCAAGCAGTGATGCGAGCAAAACCGTGCAAAAATCCACAATTATAAGACGAGGGCGCCAGTGCGCCAGCGGCATTTGGAAACACCACCAAACATTTGAACCTTATCTACGCGTGCCCTTAGAAAGCATGACACGATTCCGAAGAGCCGTTGTGAGCCGCCGCGGAAGTGCTGTCTGTCGGGAGCGCTGGGCTGGAGATGCTAGACATTCTGCAGCACAGTGTTTGCACTCCCATCCGATTCACTATTTTCGCAAACGCTGGTACTGCCGACTGAGGCTAGTACCTTAGGTTTGCTTAGTTTTTGTAACTTGGAACGGCATTTGGTGGAGCTGGTATGGGAGAGGTACATGCAAAGTGAAATTTTTAAGTCCTCCACATTTTCCCCAGGTAATTGCTTTTCCTAGAGTGCGACTAAGTGCGACTAAGCTGCCGATGGGTGGACCCACTACGCTACAGAAATGGGTGGAGCCATAACATATGGAGATAAGCAAGGGAAGTTCCACTGGTTATCATTGTGGAAAGTCATGTTGACGTGTTGGACGTCGCGCACAGTGGGTCTGTCTTAGATCTCAGTAAAGGGTATGCTTATTATTGCACGACACAAGTATGCAGTACCCGGAATTTTTTTGAGTCGCCCTTTTGTCTCGACTTTCTTTCCTTTTTTGCCTCAGATTTATTACTGAGACTGCCAGCTAAGGCCAATAACCTGCCAGCCAAAAGCCTTCATCCTCGCTATTGTAGTGGCAACGATGTACGTTTAGTGTTTGTGCTAAATTTAGGACCCCTTCAACTTTGCAGCAATCGGCTCTGCAGCAGTGTGTCTGCCTCGTCAGGCACCTGCGCCAGCGTCATCTTGAGCTTCGTTCCTTGGGCACGCCATTAGTTGGCAGATTACAGCAGCATGCCGGACATATGGTGTGAAGGTCCGGGAGCTTTCCACTGACATCCCCAGAGGTCAGACATAGTTGTATGCATTTCTGCAGGCGTCCAGGATTGTTTGTGGAGCCTGACGTATTGCAGAACCCCGTTAACACCAGTTCTTGAGCACCCTGAATGCCTACTTTTTCGCCAAAATCATCAGTTCCACCCCCACAAAATTTGAAGAACAAACACTCATTCAAGGAACAGTGATGGTCAGCCAAGAAAAACCAAGTGACGCCACAAATGCGCGTTCAAGCCAGCTTAGTGGTGAGCCCAGAACGAAGTTTTGCTCCGCCTTGCTCCGCATCAGCTGTTGCCCAGATGAGACGCAAGAGAGTCATCCCTCACAAGCCAAACCGGGCAGGATTTCGTCACTTCGTAGCTGGTCAGCAAGTGCAATAAGATGAACGCTATGTAGGGTGAAAGCGTGAAAGTTTTTAAAGGGAGAGGCAAGCGCAACACGGCGGTGAAACTGTGTAGCGTTTAGGTAATTAGCTTCGCACGCTGATTGCTTTAAAGTTATTGCGCAGCAAAGCATCCTAGGGAATTGGGAAATCTTCTACATTCTGCTAGCCCTATTGTTCATAAATTCAAGACACGTGAGCCAAGTAATGCTGTGGAGGAACCAATTCAGCCAGTTGCCGCTAGTTAACTTTCTTCCCGTAAGTATAGTCTCTACAAACGCCCAACAGCAAAGGCCAGCCCTGTACGGCGCCAATCCTGCAATGCCAGCAGAGATCTACGGCACCGGAAGTGCTTCAAAAAGCACTGGTCGCGACGGCCACATCGCCGCCAGGTCGCATTTGTTCTCAAGAACGTCTCACTCAGCTCGCAAGCTAGTTGAGTACTTACTACCTCGTGAGCAGAATCGAAGCGCCCGTGATGGTTGACGAAGTAAGGGCTTCCAGAAAATCAAACCGATACTCCATTGATCACTGCTTAAAAACATGGACGGTTTCCAACGTGTTGCCAACCGGCCACTAGCAACGCCTCAGGAGCGTCTTCAGAATGATAAAAATGCCCGCACCAAATTGCTTGGAAGTGCGTGAACTGCAACGCTGTCTGTGGGCTTCAAAAGAGTGCAGCCAAAGAGGAGAATGAAAACGTCTCATTACGCTAAAGATTCCCCAGCCTGTAGCGATCATTTCTTGTTAGCCATGGCCTCCAGGTGCTGCCGCAATTGCTTTCCAAGAATACAGCAGATCCCTCACACAGAAGAGGTGAGGTTGTGGCTGTTCAGGCCCAAAGCAAAAACTGCTAATATTACTAAGCGTTTGCGCTAGGCAAAGCATCCATATCCCCGTTTGCTCACCCTTTCGCCAATAGCCAAGGCAGCAGTGCCTTCAAGAGACCAACTGGGGGCCTTTCATTGGACTCCTTTGTTAATAGCCAGCACTCTCCCCAGATCTCAAGCACCACAACAGCCCCACTACCACTGCCTAAAAAGGAATGGTGAGGAAAATGGGACTGCTCCACTGTAATATGCGATTGCGGCCACTGACTGCCATTAACCAACTAGGCAGCCCACTGATTCAGTCACTTGCCCTAAACAAGGGGGCTGCGCTCTGGTACAGTGGGTTTCCCAGGTGCTTCCTCCATCCTGTGGTACAGCTGCAATTGCTGCTGCACTTCATGTTGAACACGCTGCTGCATCCCCTCACCTAGCTGCTTCTTTGCATATCGATAATACAAATAACTTAGTCCCAAACAAACCACAACAATCATGAGCAAAATGAAGACAAAGTTTCGGGAGTCCATCGTTGACCGCAACCAAGGAGCATCTTCAGTGTGCGCATCGCTGCAGAAAACACGCGAAATAACAGACAATAGGCAGCCACCCCGTTTCTTCCTTCTGCAGCTGGTAAAGCACCGCCGGGTTGCTACAGCTACTCTTACTGCGCCGATTCGCGGCCACGGGGTGTGAAGACTGCAGTTTTAGAGATACTCACATGACAATTTCGTTGCATTCTTCGGCTCTATATTTATTCGTAAGCGGGTTAGCAGTTGCGGAGCAGATGGCTCTAAGGACTGGCTCCGTCGCAAGCTGTCCACTATATCTGAAGCAGGTCGTAAGAGCCCAAGATATGCCTAACAGTTCTCCCCGTGCATATCTCAATCAGTTCGTAGCATCTTATTCCGACAATCCTAGCGCTTCATGAATTGTTGCCTTGGGCTTGTCATTTGCCCGTTGTTTGCCCGGAAAGCACCTCCGCAAGACTAAACTAGGCTAGGTTGTGTTGCAGTTGTTTACCTGGCACCATTTATTGTCATGGCGACTATTGTCCATCCACGGTTGTTCTTTGAAAACTCCAACAGACTGCGTCCATTCTCATCCGTCATGCAAAGCTCTACAGAATGCAACTGCCCTCTTGACAATACCTCAGACAACACCCGCTTGGAGCACGGCGGGCCCCATGCGTTTTTGCCCTAGCGCACGCACACAAAAATGCACCAACGTATTGGGAGGCAAAATGTCAACGCAAAAACTGAACACGCCGCACGTACAACCATACACATATTCACTTCATTTCTTATTCTGTAGCTTATCTGTCGAGCTGAAGGGAAATACCATGTGCATTGGGGACAAGTTCACAACCCCCCCTACCACCTAAATCCAGTCAACCACAATCACCACTTCATTAACTTACAATATACAAATCCCCAAAAGATTACCTGCCGAATCAGCCTTGACAGGCACGCGATTAGCTTACCGTCCCGCTGAAGGAGCAGCCGTCCCTTGGATCGCCGAGCCTCTGGTGATAGAGCCACCACTCGCGAGAAAACTCGCCTTCCTGCATATCTGAAGGGGTCACCTTTGTGGCCCAGTACAAACAAGATTGTAGCAAAGCCTCTTGAACAACCTCGCTGCCTGATTCGCACAAAAAAACAACACAAAGCAACTCAACGGCGTGCCCACAAGGGGCCACAGGCTGCCTGCCCATTGCCCCACTACCAAATTGGGGGGCTGGCAAAGCCAAGCTGCATACCAGTAAGGCCCAGCACTTGTGCGTTGGGCTCGAATGCGCAGTAGAGTTTTGGGTACTTCTCATACAAACCCTGAGAGAGACACAGCTCTTCCGAGCCGCCCCCCAGGGAGAAGACGTTGTAAATCGTCTGAAAACGAACGTGGGCCCCAAGGCGCAGCATGTAGGGAGCCAAAGCCTGTAAGAAGCTGGCAGCTGCATGCACTCTCCACAATGAAGGCGAAAATCATCAGCACGCACGGACAGAAAAACGGCCCTATCCACTTCGTCACGGCAATGAAACGAAGAGCCGTGAGAGGCTCATCAGCGGAACAAGGTTGCTCAGTGAAGACCTAAGGATGTAGCACTCACCCTGTACGTCTCCAGGGTCTGCCCAAAAGTTCACGGCCACTGGCCACTGAGCCGGCATGCGCCACTCCAACTCGACAAGAACAGGCTCCTTTCCAGCCAGTATCTCTTCTTCAAATGCCTTGCCATCCACTTTGGATATCAAAATGGAAGGGATGCGGATGTCGCGCATCTATGAAACAGAAACAAGGCGCCTACAGACACCTAGGAAATGCAGCACTGAAGGCACTTCAGGGTTCCCTATGAACAGGACACACCGGCGGTATTAAGGGGGAAGGACAAGAAGGAACGGCTGCGAGGTGGGAACGTAAATCCACAGGTATGCACATATGCATGCATGCATCCAAGCAGCGCAGACATGTCGGATACCTTGCCATCATCACTCATAATTATGTTATGGCGAATCATCTCGCGTGTCCAGCCCTGGGCACCCTGGTCAACCACCACCACCGCATCCGCCCCACAGCTCTGTGCTACCTCCACCTTGGCAGCAAACGTGCAAATGCCTCGGTCTACGAACAGAACCACCTGCAGCGCAAAAAAACTATGAGAACCCTCTTTTGTCGCATTCGAAGCCTAGCACTCCCAAACTAGAACAATGATGGCCGCAGATAAATGGAAAGCAAACGAACCATCCCCTGTGTCCTATAGCCCCTTGACACGCTGGTCATCGGAGATCTACGCACGTACTGTGGTATGCTAGCAAACTACGGGCGATGGTGCCCTAGCTCTAGACTGCATGAACCTAAACCTAAGGGGCAGATCTCACATTGCCAAGTCCCCCTCGCAGTCCAGTACGTTTCCAGTCATCGATCTGGTCCCTTATCAACGCACAGTACGATGGGTTGCAGTGATAACCAGTTTCGGTCCCGTCCGCTCCTTTACGCGGCTCATCAGGCACGTAAAATGCCCGCCCTCTGAAGCACAGAATAGCATACGCCGAGTTCAGCGACAGGAAACAGGTGTAAGCCATCGCAGGAGAGCTCTAGGAGCGCATGGGGGAGCGAGCAGCATGGCAGCAGCTACACACACCAGCAGCACACTGCCGCGGAACCAGTTAGCAGCAGCTGCACTCACCTCAGTGTTGTGCCGTAGGTGGGAGTTCCAAAGGAGGCCGTGGAGCCTATGATGGTGTGAAAATTCTCTTCTGAAACCGCTTTCATGGCAATCAACTTGTCCAACAAGCTCTTGGGGGACTGCGGCCGCAGCTGAGCCTCAGCCGCTTCCCTCAAGAATGAGTCAACTACAGCCAGCAACACCAGTAGCATGCGAAATCTCCAACCAGGTGAGGTCGGCATGTTTCCTATCCACTCTCTCACAGCAACAGTGCGTCGCATACGATGCGCCAACGGCGTACGGGGGGGAGCCCGTGCGGACAAAAAGCGTCAACCAAAGCCGAAAACGCGGCTACGTGATCTATGTAGGGCTGCCTTCTACCTAGACCGACAACCACAATGGCCTGGAGAGTCCTGCGAAAAAGGTTAACTCGCTCTCAGGCACCGGGGTTGCGGATGGTGGCGTTGCGGGGGCTACGCTGAGGCGTAAAGCGTGTGCTGTGGTTTATTAGTGCGGATGAAGAACACTTCCTCGCACGAAAGACAGTCCATCACCTTCAGTCACGTAACTTCTCATGCGGCCACCAGAGATCCTGGTGAGGACGCGATCCCAAGCCAAGCGCACGCACACAGCAGTGCCTCATGGGTGGACCAAGTGTGTGTAGTTTCGGCACGTTGACAAACCAAGTAAGTTTAATCTGTTTTAGGGAGGTAAAAGCCCTCAGCAACATCAGAGTACACTCAACTTACTGGGGCTGTACGATTGCCTAATCGGCTGCATGCGTCAAGGGCTACATATCAGGGGCAATATTTTGACATGCAGTTACTTGCAAGCAAAAGAGCTTACGCATAGTCGCCATACAAAAACTCGACGTTAAGGAACACAGCTTTGTAAAAATCGCGACCTAAGGGCCGCTGCTAGAGTTCACGAAGCCAAAGCCACAGGTACCTTACCCTCTTTATGCGCAGCTTTAGACCCTCAAACTCGGTTCACTTCGCACTTCTTGGTGTACATCGTACTTCTTCACGTGGAGAGAATGACATTTTCAAGTGTGCTTCCTTGTTGAGCTGCTCGAGTGTATCTTGGAGGGCTTGCGGACAGGTACCATGGGAGCTTGCTTGGCTTAGGTGCAACGACTACATTTTTAATGCAGTCTATGGTGCTATCCTGTGGTGCTAAGAATGTAGAACGTCCATCCGAGGCCTTATAAGCCACTGTGCTCAGACACGGGTAAGGAGTGTTCGCTCAGTAGTGCAGGAATCTACGACGGGCACAAGTGATGCCTCTGAAGTGAAAGAGGAGAACAAGAGCTTGCTTCTGCGAGGGGGTGCACTAGGTTACTCCGTGATCCCGTGCGCGCTGAAGTATCAACTTCTCTTGAAACGAAGAGGACATTGCATGCAGAGAGCAAGTTGCGCTAACGTCTCTACGCAACCTGGCTGGTTCATGCAACCGCGATTGCAGCCCCTCCACACTTTGGAAACTTCCAGTGTTCCTCGCCTTGTGATATTTGGGGCAATAGGGCAATCAAGGCGTCAGCTTCCGTAGGTCGTTGCCTGGCTAGCACCGGCCCATCAAACGAAACTATTTTCAACATCCTGTAAGGCTCCTCACACGTGCGTGCGCACAGATATTTGGAATTTCTCAAACCATGGTGCCTTTTTTCAGAACATTTTGCCGTTACGCTACTCCTGCTTCACCGCTCGCCCTTTATATTTTCCGCAGGCCACTGACGCCACGCCTGGAGCTTGCGGCTCGCAGCAACCCTGTAGATATCGAGAACAACAGCGCTGCAAACAGAACCCAATTTTGCCTTGCAACACTTTGCAAGTGTTGTCCTCTTTAAAACCATTGTTCGTCTTTATTAGGCGCCGATATTATATGCACGTGAAGTTGCTAGGATGGTACCGCGGGTTACTACATCATCGTCATGCAGTCCCCGTCTCTGGTCTTCTGCGTTATCTCGACACCCAAAAACTGTACGTTTTAGCGTAGCGTCACGCTTTTCCTAGCATCTTAGCACGGTTAGTTACTAATAACAGAGGCCGCATTGAGTTGCTGCAAAGGAGGATCTTGGGCATTGGGACCCCCAGCGCTAGTTTTGGGTCCACAGTATCTTGCACTGGTGGCAATCGCACCTCGGCCAACTTGCACATTAGATCCATTAGTAGATTGGCGTGATGCTTCTAGAAGCCCCTGACGTTTGTTTCTCCTGCTGTCAATATTAATAATAACTAAAAAATATATTGTACTTAGCGAGATCTTATATCCCACAGGCCCAGAGCTGCTCCGTTCTGGGCAGGCGGTCCTAAACCCGCCGCGGTCTGTCTAGGCCGATCTTGAGCAGCGGGATCCACATCACGGATTCCCGTTTCACGGGTTTAGACATACTTACACGCTATCTCTTTTCCCATGGCCTTCAGCTGCACCACTTCGACAACATTGGCTCCGCGCGTTCTTGTTTGCTTACTGTATTTCCTGTCGTAAGCTGCTTTGTACATGCCTTATCCGAACTTCGGTTTGCTGCCGCGGAAAGGAGGCTTGGCCGACGGGAGCGTTGGTAGCTGGAGCCCTAAGTGGGTCTCTGTGCCCTAGGCTACACCCTACCTTACAGGCGATGTGCAACCTGGCTGCATCGTGCATGCAGAAGGGTGAGTTTACGCACGGCGCTCGAAAATTATGCCCTGAAGTATTTTTTTGAAATCATGAAATAACTGGCCTGTCGAGCCCTTCCATCCGGCTCCTCGCAAAGTAAGCATTGATCTCTTGCGGCGATGCGAGCGAACTCTGCACCACGTTTGATCATGTTGTTTAACAGTAGCCGGGTAACTGTGCGAAGTCTTTTCTGAGATTTTACAGATAAGCTGGGCAGGAGCCCTGCATTATACGCTTCACAGCAAGCTTCCCCTCAGTCTCAGAGAACTGGATTTCCGCAAATTTCGGATTCGCTAGCAGATACTAGTCATTGGTGCACCTTTGACCGACGTTGGCGGGGTTTCCTTCTACGCCCCGCTGCCTGCTATTGTTGTCTCGCTAGATACTTGCTAATATTAAACGTCACTTGGTGGGAATTATAGTACTGTTTCCGTTTGGTCTTGTAAGTCTGCAGGGCTAGCCCTACACACGCCAGCGGCAGCGCAGCATCAGTCACCGCTTGAGAAGGCAGACAAAAATTCAGCCCTGTTCAGATGATTGGGTTTGCCACGGTTGGACTTTGTGATCGTGTAACCAAGCTTTCTGAGTGGAGTAAAGCGCGCTACAAAATACCCTCAGCCGGTGTCCCAGATAATGATAACAGCAACTAAGTAAAGCCCCAGCACTGTATATCCTGCCCCCTTACTAGCCCAATACTTGAAATGCAAAAATTTTATTTCAATCAAATTCCTGGACGAGACTATGAATACAAAGAACGAAGCTGCAGACCATATTATTGCAGCGCACTTCGAGTGCCTGAGCGGCAAGAAGGAGAGTTCTTTACTACCTTAGGCCCAAGGGCTCACGGCTCAATATTTTCAGCATAATTACTATCTCATTTATCATTTATTTGCTGAGTTTTTGTTAGAACCTTTCTGAAGGCTCTGGTGGAGGAACACGAAGCCTCCAGCTTCCACTGTCTCTGATGAGTAACTAGACTGGACGTCATTTTATAGTACTGTAGGACACTTTGCCGGGTACCTAGCTGCAGCTGCAAAGTCGTCCTTCCCTTGGTCACGTAACAAGTATTCAAGGTTCATAGCGCATGCTAACGAATACGTGCCCAGGGATGTATGTCTAGTGCTACGGGCCTGGGTCGCCATTAGCTGGTATAGCCAGCAGCAAAAGGTGCTGTCGAGAATAGGCAAAGACGACTAGAAATTTTATTGCGGGCGAAGACCAAGCAGTTCAAACTAAACTGCACTACATGATCAGGCTCACATCAGATGGTGACACGCCCTCCACCCATGCCGCTCTATCCCTCGTGCGCATTTTAATTAAACTATTGAAGAGGAATAAATGCATTCATGTGAAAAGTGTAGGCCTTAAGTGCTGGCTTAACATTTCCCAATCGTTTATTCTACAGCGATCGGGTCTGGCTTGATTACACTTCATGCAAACTGTGGTACGGAGAAGCTGACACAGTAAGAGCATTCATTACTGGAAAATTTTGAACTAGATTTATTTTGAACTAGATTTGCCTGCTGTGTTTTAAGAATTTGTGGGGAATGTCTATGTGAGTACAGGTATTTCTTTTTTGCGCTGATTCTCCACATGTGAAGCAGCGGCTCACCCCGTGTCGTATTCGATCAGTTTGCATGCGCAAGCGCGTGTATTTTTGCCCATTTTCCAGCGCCCTTTTGTCGTTACTGACGTTGAATTGACACTGCATTTGTGCTGAGGGCTTCTGTTCGCAATGTCTGCTCGCGAGCCGGAAACTGCCCTTACGGGGTTTGTTCATTCTGCAGACCAAAGAAGCAACGGCAGCGACACTGACAGCCGGAGCTTAAATTGCGCAGCACACAGCGAAAGGGCGATTGAGGAGGAAACACTAGAAGACACTCAAACGAAACGCGAAGCCTCAGATGACCCTGAAGACCTCACCATCCCTAGTGGCTCACAGGGCAGTAATGGCGGCAGTAATGACGGAGAAGGTGGAGGTGGATCGCACGACAATAATTCCGCCGCTTTAGGGCCGGCGCCTCAAAGTGAAGGTGCAGTCGAAGAAGAGATTGAGGGTGAGAGTGGGGCTGCTGGAGAGCTGCGAAGGACGGAAGCGGAGTACAGCGACAACGGGTCACAGCACTGGGAAGAGGCTGTGAGCAGTCCAGAAGAAGGCAGTATTCTTTTTCAGTCTGATGAAGACTCCGATAGTAGCTCTAGCTCAAACAGTAGCGAGGACTCCCCCGAAACAGTGGCAGAGGAACCGGCTGCTGATGCGGAAGGGGACGCGCTTGGGTGTTCCCATTATCGCCGCAAGTGCAAAGTTGTGGCTCCATGCTGGTGAGTGCTCTTTTTCCTTTGAATATTGCTGTTCATAGAGCTGATAGTGGCTGCCGTACGCAGAATGCCGCAGCGCGTCGCAGCAATTTTCTGCCTCTAAGGGGATGCTGTGGTGCCGTTACTGCAGCAAGGAGATTTATTGGTGCCGCCATTGCCACAATGAAGCCTATGAAATGGATCTATCCAACGCACAGTGCGTCACTTCGTTCTGGCTTTTCTGGATTGTTTCGTTTGCCTGCGTATGATCGGATCGATGTCTTGAAAAACTAGTTTTGATTTGGTCTATTAATGCTTGCAGTGAAATAGATCGCCATGCTGTTGAGGAAATTGTCTGTGCCGTCTGCGAAGCCCGGCAGCCGGTAAGCAACAAGTGCGTTGGGTGCGGCACCGTCTTTGGAGCGTACTTCTGTTCTGTTTGCAAGTTTTGGGATAACTTGGGCGAGAAGAAGAAGGTGAGGGGTGCTTCCCTATTTTTGCCCGCTGGAAAAATTGTTTCGAGCTATCAGTTAAGCAGCTATACGTTGGTGCCTATGATGGTTCTTAGTGTTCTATCTGTGTTCTTCAGGTCTATCACTGCGACGAATGCGGCATTTGCCGATTAGGGGGGCGCGAAAATTACTTTCACTGCCCCACGTGCGGCAGCTGTTACCCTATGCAGTTGCAAAATAAGCACAAGTGTCTAGAAAATGCCATGCACAGGCAGTGTCCTGTTTGTCTTGAAGATATGTTTTCGAGCCTGCGCCAGAGCCAAGTGCTGCAGTGCGGCCATACCATCCACTCGGTGAGACCATAGCGGCCCTTCTTTTTTCAGAGTTTATGTTCATAGCCGTCTGCCACAATGCCAAGGCACTGGAGGCCACACTGTCATTACTCGGATTGTGCTTGATGCTCTCAGGATTGCCTGAGGCTTTTGCAGAAGCAGAAAGGTTTCCAGGCCATTAGGTGCCCCATGTGTGAGCAAAGACGGATGCAGCGTAGACGTCCTTGTAGATGATCATAAAGGCGCAACGTGCCATTCTGCACTGGGAGCTAAATGTTTCCCAGCAACAGCGAATTTTTGTGCAGGGTTGATGTCTCGGCTGTTCCCGCCGTGTGCTCTTGTTGCTCGTCATTTTCAGGTAGCAAGTCGATTGCAGATTATAGCGAATTTTGGAAGCAGCTCAGCGAAGAAATCGAGAGAACGCCAATGGAGGAACAGATGAGACGGAAAGTGCGTATCGCCTGTAATGATTGTCTAGAAAGATGTACGACCGATTTTCATTTTCTCGGTGAGCTGATACATGCAGTGAATGCTGCAACCGTGCGAGATTTGAGGAGTAGGCCCTCCTGCTGCTGCTGCCTCACCACGCAGACAGCTCATTATAGATTCCACGCTGTGTTGACGCAATGTAACTGGTGCAGGTCTTAAATGCCTGCATTGTAACAGCTTCAACACTCGCGATGTGGCAGAAGACTGAGCGCCGAGTCACGCGGGCAACGAATCAGCTATCATGGAGCCCGGTGCCGCTGCATGGAGTGGCAACAGCATATGTGTTGTGCTGAATAGTGAGGAGCTTCACAGAGAAGCTGCTGCTTCGCCATGCAGCCTTCACGTTCTTTTGACCACCATTGGGGCAGAGACTAAAGTAGTTCAAGTTGCATAACGAGCGTTTTGTTCTGTGGTAGAATAACGTGATGGGATGCCATCACAGTGTACTTGAACGCTGCGTTGGCTCTTTCTGTGATTGACCCCCCACTGCGCTACGTTGCGCCGAGGGTCTGTATAGACTAGGAAACTGTAGCTGATGGACTTTCGTCTGGCGGTCATTTCGGCGGAAGCTCGACAGCTTCTGCGAGCGTGCCGTTTTTTTATGTAGGCGCTGGCGGTGCTACTTCCGGAATATCACACTGCTGACTATTTCCTTTCTCCATCAGAACAAGTAGTTTACGATGCTAGTTGAGGACATTGTTAGGAAGGGAGAAGCGAGTGTCCGTCTAGCCATGCAGACCCCCAAGTGGAGAAAGGCCTCCAGCCAACACAGGCTGCGCGCCAGATGAGGCAGTAGCTGTTTGCAATTACTGTGGAAGAAGAAGTTCTTCACTTTTTTCAGATGCATAAGCATGAGACTCGTCAATAACTGCACTTTTTGCATACGAGTTTCGAATGCCTTTGGGGATGGGGGATGGCGTGACCTCCGTTTTCGATGCAAGATCTTCACGAAAATAACCTTTGGAGGAGAGTTGTTAGCCAGCTCCACCCTAGATTTTAAGCAAAGCGCAGAACGTAAGGAGAGCTCACTGCTTTTCTGAACTGGCTCTTAGGATGTAGGCAGCCGAGAGACTGAACTACAATTGGAATAAGTTGCTTTGCTCACTGTTGTAGTCCAGCTTAGACGGCGTTATCAGTTGCACATTGTTGAAGCGGCTAAATTTGATTCGCTTTCGAGGAGACTGCGATACAAGGTTCTTTTCTTTCGAAGAGTTGGCTCTGCGTCGCTTGAGGCGGCGGCCACTTCCACTGCCGTTCTCCGTGAAATCTGCGAAGGATGTTATGCGGCTGGCTTCGTTTGTGTTCCGTTCCTCAAGCTCCAGCTCTTGCCATTCTCCGAATTCGTGTTGCGACCTATTTGTGCCACATTCCCATATGCATTTATTCTGTTGTTTTCGCAGGGCGGGCCGGGTGAATGGTGAAGCTGGGGTCGCGAGGGCAGCCTTCAACCCTTCCGGTATGTTATCACGCGGTATGGGGAGCATATTCAGATAGCCACTCTCCTTCTGTTCCACATAGAATTCCGTTTCGACATATTCTAGACTATCGCCAACTGGATTTCTGTCGAACGCCTGTAAACGCTCGACTAACTCGCTGCGGCTCCCAGATGCAGAAAAGCCAAGGTCACTGCACAGTTTCCGCAAACCTTCAGTGGGCCAGAGTTGGCGATCTTCAAAAAGGTGGGGATTTACAACAAAATAGGGATCAGGGGAGCCATCAAGAGCCAAGCGTCTTCTGGTTTGTGAGAGGCTGTCAGGACCAGGCTGTGCTGGTCGGCATGTTGGGGCTAAATAAGATCGGCATCCCACTTTGTGACTGCCCGCCTTAAATGCGATCAACAGGTCCATTTTAAAGCATATGGACTGATGCTTTCACCATTTCGACCTATCTACTGTCAGACGTTTTCTTTTGGCTGCCCTCGAAGCATCCCGATCGCAATGGAGCACACAGTGTGAGGCATGAATAGTGCATTTATTGATCAAGAACTCAAAAGACAGACTTTGTTTGTTGCACCTGGGCCACAGCGTTGCAAAAAAGTGTCAGTGGGCAGGTGGGTCTAGTGACTGCTTTCAGAAGCGGGATATGAGGGCTGCACCGGCTAGTAGCACGCCAGTACTCAGGCACAGTTTCCAATTAAAAAGATTTCACTCCTGTCCCAAATAGCGTTTCATTCAAATGCAGCAATTTTCAACCGCGGAAAATTACTGGCAGGCTACAAGCAAGGAGGCACTTCGAAGCAGTGAACAAATTAAAAAGATAAGGAAACGTGCATGTAAGCTTATACAAGCGACAGTAGAAGCCTCTACTGAGACAGCCTAGCTCTGCACTTGGTTTTTTTTCCCAACAGAAACAGGAACAGAACCTTTAAGGCGCATGCTGCAGTGACCTCACTGCTTTTGCATGGATTCTGCACGGGGCTGCAATGCAATGTACGGCGGCGTGAATTTGAACACATGCTCCGAGACAAGTGAAACGTTACGTGAAGCATTAGGAGTAGAAAAAAGAAGTATAATGTATGACATTATGAAATGTTAGTTTCGAAGGAAGGGGATGCTCAACCGCACGGATCGCCACTTGTTCTAGGTTGCCCTTAACTTCCAGACGACGCTAATCGCACAGCGCCATAATTTTCCTCTTATCCCCATGGCTTGGAGACCCGAACTCTTAAAACCATAATGCACAACGGGATATACCCAAACTGCATCTGATTATGGGGGCATTCCTACGGTGTCGCTGTCACCACAGAGCGTGATCACTGACTACGTCGATACAAGATTTCAAAGTTCATTGCAAAAACAAGAAAAAACGGTACTATTTACTCGTCAAGGCTTCTTTCAGTACTTTCCAGGTAATCAATTCAGCGCGATGGGGAGTAAAGAAACGTTTGTTTGGCTAGATAGCCGCGATGTTGGACTGGCTGTGGAAAAACTTGAAATGCTGGTGAGCAGCACTGGGCACGTTGAAGCGCAAATCTGCGCGTTCCAAGACCAAAATTCCAAATTAAAAGCAGAGGTTTTGCGCAAGACAGAAGGTAATAGCTTATTTTCTCATTTTGAATTCGTTGGCGTGAGATATCCTTTAGGAACCAACATGCTGAAACGCTCATGCGAAGCCGCGCTGGCAAAGCAGCATGAACGCCTTCGGGCTCTACGACAGTAAGACAGAGATAGTCTTAGCGCAAACTTTCGCGGAAGCAGGCCTAGCCGCAGAATTATTGCACTGCGCCAGTGCCGACGCCGCGCAGTAGAAACAAGAGAAGAAACCATGCATGTATTAAGGAACGGTGAGCATTTGTGCCGTTTCCATCTAATAATTGCATGCTTTGCATTCCTCTTTCGCAGAAATTATCTCTCTGCAGTCTCGTTACAACTTCATGATGGAAGAAAGCGCTTCAAAACAGGCTTTCTTGCAAGCTGCATGGGTGAGTGGCCATCACTTGCCAATAATTTTCGCGAAAAAAAGCTTTAAATTGAGCAGGAAACCTATACTAAAGAGCACGAGTCGTTGCTTAATGCTTTGGAAAGTCTCAAGAAAGAGAAGGAAGAGAAATTCACACATACGACATACGTACAAGAGGCTGTCATGCTCGCTCAGGAAGAGAAAAACAAATTAGTTCGAGAATTGGAAGCTGAAGACCATGCGTGTTCAACAGGAAAGCAAGCACTGGGCGATATTGATCGGTCCAGGGACCGCCATAGCACATATGCGAGCCTGCGAAAACAAGTCAGTTTGCTGGAGCAAGTAAGGCAAAGCTTCCGTCCTCCCAGCTAATGCAACTATAACCTGTGGTCTAGAAGAAGCAGAAACTCATTGCTTCCAACCAGTCGGAGATAACTCGAAGCATTCAAGTGCGGAGCAGCGGAGCACGGAGCACAAAAAATTACCATGGACCGTATGCTCCTTACTGTGGCCGGATCTTGAGCGAGTTGATTGAGACTGCGGGAAGGACGAAAAGCCCCCAGAACGTATCGCACCACAGCGATATATGAAGTGACCACATATTGCTGTTCTCAGCATCACAGGCCCCTGCGACGGTGTTATTTCCTTCATACAAAGAGTGACAATAGTTCGCAGGCATTATGCGCAAGCAGTGGGCAGTCTGTAATGGGTGCCCACGGAATGGCCACAGCAACACAAAGTTAAAATTAGCCTGTGCAAATAACAAGAAAATAGTCCAGAGGGAACCATGTTCTCCTTTTAGGAGTCCTACATAGAGTGAGGCAAACAAATTGTGGCCGTAGGATGCTGCGAGCCGCCTGTTCCTCTTTTCAGCATCTTTTCCTGATCAAGCTGTGAGGAGGATGCAAGCGAAGCAGACTGTTACTGTCATCACTTTTTTGTTCGCATCCTTAAATTACACTCGAGTGCTTTAGGAAGCTCTACCGCTCAGCGCTCAACCCTCAAACCAGGTGGCAGTACACCACATCACACACCAGGCACTCAAACGGCTTCGCTGTCCGCGTATTCTTCCTGCATAATGCTCCTAAGCCGAACAAGGATAACTATAGATTGTGGATGGCGTCATTTTCCCGTGGGGAAGGCGTCGCGGTAGCGATGTGCCTTCTGCTGGGTCTGAACATCACAGGGAGCGTGCATTCTCTGAAAAACTATGGTGCCCCCTGCCCTCAAGGTAGCAGAATTAAACTGGAAAGTGTATGGCACTTTCTGAAGTAGATGATCATGAGCAGGCTGGATCATGCGTGGAAAGGCGCACAAATGCGAGGCGTTCCCCAGCTACGTTGGCCCATGCGCAGTAGGCCTATTGAAGCATTTCACCTAAAAGCTGCTTGCCTTGATAACTTACCAATAGACTGTCAGCGTATTCCCTGACGAAACAACAGAAAAACGCCAGCTGGAGACAACATGCAGATTCGAATGGCCGATACTCCAAACGTGCGAAAAGGATTACGAACGACCATGCCCTGAGCTTTGGGTGTGAAACACTTCCAGCTTCCTGGATATTAAACGAAATTGATGCCTCTCACTTCCTTTCAGTTGCAGCTACAGGACAATAACTGCGCTGCACCGTATTCTTATACAGGTAGTGTATCCATTAAATGCAGCAACGTGAGCCATACAATGCAGGAGTGCAGATAAATGTGAGAGGAGGCAATCGTTCACCGCCATGTCCCGAGTAAGTGGCCTGAGGAAAAGAGAGCCTCCTTTGAGCTTGTTGACATTCGAACAGGAGGAAAAGATGAACTACGAAAGACGCTGTGGCCTGAGTTGGCCCTGCGTTCCTCTTTGCGCGCGCGATTACAGCGCCAACTGCCCCGAGGTAACTAAGAACTTGAGAAGTATGGATGTCAGAATTGAACAGAGCCGTTTCGCAGGGATGGCAAGAATCTGGTTTGCAACTATAATTTTGCAAGTCTTTTACCTGCTGAATTCAACTTGTGCGCTGTAACAGAAGACCAGCACTCGTGTACCGCCGGACCAGAGTACACAGGCCCTTGTGTGCCCAGCATGAGTTTTCAAAACATGGACGCGACTATGAAGGTCTCTTGCTTTTTCAAGAGCAGAATTTGTCGACAGCACTCACTTCAAAACGCCGCAGCAACTGATGGAGGCACACTGCCTGCTGTCGTTCCCATGTGCAGAATCGTGTCCAGCTGACTACAGCAGGCCATGGTAGGCTTCAAAGCCGCTTTTTCCGCAGCATCAGTTGTTAGCAACAAAGGACAGTCCTCAGGAATGGCTTGCACTCTCAAGTGACGGGAGTTGCTTGTCACCAGGTGGGCAGCAGTTGAGATGTGCGGCTCGCGTGAACACAACTACTAAGGAAAGGCTGCTTTGCAGATCAATACAGGGGAAGCTGCCAAGGTCGGCACAAGCTTGCTGGTAAGAAACTACCGAATATACAGCTACAACAAAAACTAAAGGGAACTACACAGGGCGGTCGCTTGACCAGAAACGCAGGTAGCAGTGGTTCAGTAGAACTTAATGACAGCCGAAAAATTGACAAGCTTCGAACTAACGCACGCAAAGGTTCGCTGTCCGGTGCAACGTGAACTGGCCCTGCGCAGTTGGCAGAAAACCCGCCAGCATCTCTGAAACGTCCGCCACTGCCACCTCTAAGCCTCAGGAAAGCAGGAAGCGGAAAAATGAAATGCGTACGCGACTTGTGATTCTTACAACCACAGTGACCAGCTACGCCGCAGCCTCCATTCAGCAGCTGGACTTTCGCGCAGCTTTCTGGTTCGAGCCGGCGACGGTTTCGTTGTGCGTTCGCCGTGAAGCAGCATCGAAAGAAAAAAACATTCACATGCTATTCGCATAATTCAACGAAAACTAATCGAAAGAGCCGACAATCCTCCTAACCTGAACCCCAAGAACCAAAAATGTTCATGTTGATTTGCTTGCCAGAATTGCGGCTCGAACCTGCCCACATGGATCACAGAAATGGAAAAATAAGTAACGAAAAAGCTGGTAGAAGGGCCCCCGTGCAATTGAATGCTAGTCAGAGGAACAGCAAGCCTAAAACGCGTAAATACTAAGGCGCAAACATACGGAAACTAACAAAAATCCAGAAACGGGAAAAATGAGCCAGAAATTGACACGATGACAACGAGACGAAGAACAATGATAAGTAAAAAGACGTCTCACCTGCTTAAAACGCTCAACGCATTCCTTTCGGGTCTTTCCTGGTACATCGTTGGCGATGGCTGTCCAACGTTCGACAGCGGGCATGCTTGATGGGTGCTTCGCAAGTGCCCTTTCAAGAGCCTGCATATCCAAGTACTGACCAGTGCATGCAAAATGATATTATTGTCACTGATCATTGAAACGCGATCACGACTGGGGCCCTCAGTGACTAGTTGCTTGCTGTAGTTTGTGAGGAACTATGGGCACATAACTTACAGACTGCTGCTCCTGAGTCCATACCGAATCACCACCAGCGCTGGCCGCATGGCCAGGCTCTGCTTCCGCTTGCGTTCCGTTTCTCGCTGCTGAACTTGAAGCCGGCGCATGCTGGTGTTTGCTTTGCTCCAGAACTTCCTGTCAAATGCATTTATGACATGGAAGTCCCAATAAATCCCTCCAAATATTCGACGAAAATGTCCACCCCTACCAACTTCCTTTTCTGTCTTTCAAATCCTAAACCCTACACCCAAAGCCCTGATCCATTCGCATTCACGTCTAACAGCCGGTAAAAGCACCGCAAGCACCCTCTGCTTCAATCCCTTTAGAACCACCCCACACGGCACACTGTAAATGCCAACAGGTGAAGCACACTTGAATTCCTTAAGCGAGACCGTCCATACGCTGTAGAACCGGCCCGCTTACTCCCTCGCCGAAACTCACTTGGCTAATTTTAGAGCCCATAGTCTTCAAATTGGCGCTAACGGACATTTCTCTTGCCTTCTGAACAACCTGAATCATCCCAAAACGGCGTAACGGGCACCCACGCACTTACCCAACTCGAACAAATCCAAGTCCAAAAACGACACCTAAAGCCTGCATTCCGTCCTCTACGATTCTGTTTTGCGCACGCCTACCTCATCTTGAGTTTTCGTTCCAATGTAGGTAGCTACTTGGTGCCAACGCCGTGCTGTTCCACCTGGAAATTTCTGCAACGCCTTGGCCAGTAACGAAAGCTCTTCAACTGTCCAAGAGGCTTGCTGAGCCTTCTTGCGCTCTATCTCTTGTCTCCGTCTTTCTTCCTTCATGAAATGTACACAAAAACGCGGACAAGCAACATTAAGCCGTTGGTAACTACAGAGCCAATTTTCATCATAACGCGGAGCTGCTGAATGACGAAGGCAACTGTAGCACAATCACAAGCACAAAGCCGACGCACCTGCACACGTCGCATCTCTTCCTCTGCCGCCTTCTCCTTATTGCGTTTGGCATCTTGGAACGCCCTCCATTTTTCTATATAAAAACCGAAGATCAATTTGCGCTGCTCCTTGGAAGGCGAAATTTCTGCAGGACTGCACGGTTCCCCCGCCTCATCTTGCACTGGCCCCTGCATGTTACCTCAAGCAGACATATCCACTGTAGTAAACAA
Source organism: Eimeria necatrix (assembly GCF_000499385.1). Classification (NCBI taxonomy): domain Eukaryota; phylum Apicomplexa; class Conoidasida; order Eucoccidiorida; family Eimeriidae; genus Eimeria; species Eimeria necatrix. The sequence continues at coordinate 75,805 of NW_013654805.1, read as the reverse complement.
AGAGACAACACGGGACAGAAACAACAAGACCAGTAGCAAGAACCAAAACCAGGGGCAGCAGAAAGAGGGACACAGGTAGAAGCGGCCTGTGGCACTAGCGCATCCTCTGCCCCTGTCAGTGAGCACCCTGCACTTTCTGCCGGAATTAAAGAGGAGGCAATCTGAGCAAGTTACTCAGGCCCGTACTCCTTATGTTAGAGAGAACGTGCACTTCAGGCCTAACAAACGTGAATACATGCCGCCTGTATATAACACAACTGTAAGCTTAATCCCCACACGTTCGCAGCCTTGCAACAAGCCTCAATAAATAAAAGCTTATTTTCAGAAAAAAGTTAGTCCGCTCGCTCACTTCGAGCTGCAGGAGATCATGGACTCTTTGGAAGAAGATTACTAAGTCCTCTTTGCCCAACTCCATGCTCAGATCCTGAACTTGAGAGGTGCTAAGTTGTTCTGTAAGATCCTCAACATCTCCGAGATTGCGGAAAAACCAGCGAAACTTCTGTCTCCTGAAGCGCAACGCCATCATAATCAGCACTCCGGGGGGACTTTTAAGCCAAAGAGCTGTCACATGAACAGAAAATATGTTTGTTTTTTTTCTCTCGAATGAAACGCCTATGAGCGCACAGGTAGCGTACCACTTCTTGAGGCTCTGCCGCTCCTGTTGCTGCTGCTTCTGCAAGTTCCTGGCTTCTTCTTCGCGTCGCTGGGCGTCCTCTTCCTCGCGTTTTCTGAAGGCATGAGAACAGCAGCAAGCTCTCGGTGCAAGCCCGAAACTAAATCCTGTGACACTGATGGGCTCTCGAGAAGCAGAGACCGGGCCACGACAAACAAAGAGGCAGGGAACAAAGACACGCTGTGAAGCTGCCAGATGCACTTCCGCTCCTCCGCCGCCCGCTTTTCTTCCTCGATTGCGCGCTGCTTGGCTGCCCTCTCCTCTTCCTTCTTTTTTTGCTGTTCTTTCTTCTGCCGCTGAATCCTCGGGTCCCTGTACAGAACAGCGGCAAGCGATGCAACAAGTAAAAAAAACCGTGGAGTGCCAGCTTCAAGCACTGCGACTTGCAGACCCACTACGACTTTTGCGAAATGCTGCTGTTTAGTTACTTACACTGAGTATGCCGTTTCGACAAGTTTCTGGATGCGCGCTCTCTCATTCTTGATGTACTTTTTCCTAATCTTCGCATTTTCCCGTTCCATCCACCTACGCCCCGCAAAGAGGGTGGTAAGCCGAAAGACGCACAAATGGAAACAAGGCCGCATTTGGCTGAACCAACGAGCAACTGTTTATCTCAACAATCCCTGCTGCAGTTTTATGCTTTGGTTGTCGCTGCAAGAAACCCACCTGCGCTCTTCCCTGCATTCAGCATCGTTCAGGTCGTGAGCATCGTGAACGCCAAAGTCCCGCCAGGACTGAAACTCAAACCAAAAGTCGTAAAATCTTTCAACTTCTCTCATCGGTGTCGAGTCATTGCCCAAAGAGGGCACAGGCCTCCTAATCGACCATCTGCAGTGACAGCCCAAAAATCACTATTTAGGTGCAAAGCCTTCATTTTCCAAGACTCTAAGCTGTGGCTCCTCTACTGCAGGCGCCACAGTGTCATTTACACTGCAAACTGCTGAACAGGTAAGAATCAGCCACTCCACTACAACGGCGCAGCGGTCCTATGTTGCTATGTTTCTGTGCATCTCGGCTTGTTCAATGCTTAGGGTGCAGTCTGAGTGTGATGCTCTAACTTTTCATAGAACCCAATGAGGCACTTTCTGCTGGGGCATCTGTTCACCTAGCGTTGCGGTGGAAAGCTGCTCGAAAGGTTTCATAGAATTTTGCACCATCCTCGCATTCAGCTGCATCTGGTATGCTCTCATCAAACGGTAGTGAAGAGTCGTATTGCTTCCTAAAATTACTGTCTGCAGGACACCGCAAAGGCATCGCGCAGCTCATGTGCATAAATCGAAGAAGAAGAGGCTCACGGACCTACCTGAGCTAACGAAGAAAACCAGCTTATGCACAAATACGAAGAGGGAGCCGGGCAAGATGGGAAAGGCAGTGGTGGGGGAGGCCAACACTATCAGCCGCACTTCGACGTCCTACCGCTAAGTGCCTCATATGCCTCCTGGATTTTTAGGAAAGCTTCATGCTCTGAGGAAGGAAGTCCCTCTGCAGCTGCAGAGGTCGGTGTCGCCGTAGTAGTCTCCCCTGAGGGGCTCGTGGCCGCGCTTTTTGCCTTATCCGGATGGTACTCGAGAACCTTCTTGCGATACTGCTTCTTTATTTCGTCTAAACTAGCCCCATCTTCAACACCTAAAATCTGGTAAAGAGTCTGGTCGTAGGCCAGGATTCGTTTCAAATGGGTGCCCGAGGCCCACGATGAGCTGCTGCCTCCGCCACCGCCTGAAGCCGATACAAATCGATATGCTCATGATGTGCAGCGGCGAACTTGCACATAGCATGTTTGCACGCGAGACAAGACACGTGAGGGAACATCGCTGCTGCAGCCGCTACTACAGCTACTGCCTTACCCCCTGGACTCTTATTCTTGCTTTTAGCCCTCCACTTCTCCGTACGCTCATTGTACTCCTCATCTTCTTCTGGGGGAGGGGTGGGGCCTGCAGAACCAGCGGCCGGCATAGGTTCCAGTTCTCAGCTGCATGTATAGTTTAGAAAGGGTAAAAACGGAAACGTACCACCACACGCAGGCTTACTTGTGTCCTGCTTGCGCCGATGCTTTGAGGGTGTGCGCTTCTCATATTTGTCCAAAAAGCTGCGTCCCGCTGGCTCAACTTTCTTGGTAATGGTGCAAATGCTGAGGGCGATTAAGGGCTCTACTGTTTGGCCACCTTCCCGCGCGGCATCGCAAAGCATCAGCAGACGTTCCATTGTTATGACTGCTGACAGTTAGTTTGTACGCCCATCCCCATCGGATATGGCCGCGACAACGTGACTCTGCGTTCCCTTCAGAAGCTTCCGGTACAGCAGCACGTTCACCGGCACTCACAGGCTCCCCACAGCCGTTAGTGTTGCAATCCTTGGGCTCCCATGCAGTAAATGCCAGGAAATCCTTCTTTCCGTGGTGTTTAAGCTTAGGGAGAGCGCATGCGGCAGTCCCGCGGGGTGGGGCCGTAGTTGCGATTGGCCTGTGAAGTGTAAAAGTAGAAAAAAAAACGTCTCTGAATTTGGAATATATTATGGCTTAGTCATAGTTAGTATTAAACTAGAACAAGCCTTTAACTTGTGCCACTTATATCTCTCTACGGCTTGGCGGTTGCTGCCCTCACCTGTGAGCCAAGAGCCACTCAACAGATTGTAGTCAGGCGAGCTGACGAGCGTCAGCTGTTGCTACAATTCACTCTCTTCTTTTTCCGTTAAGCTTCACGCCGGTGGTTTTTGTTACCTTTATGAGCACTTATGTCCGCATCTCTGGCAAGTGTTGCCTTGTGTCGCTGGCTTTCTGTGCGTTGTGTTGTCCTATTGCGACCTGAAGCTGTCGCATGCTTTTTGTCATATCTTCACTCATTTCCTCCATTCAAGGTTATCAGATATAAAAATTGGTATAATTTCGGGTTAAGCGACTCAAAACTACCACAATAGCGTATGGTCGCTGCGTTGGTTGAGTCGACGCTGTCGCCAGCAGTGACGTCCTCGAGCTGGAACCGAAGTTTCGTCCCTGCACAGTCTTCTGTCGCGACCTTCCTTTGAATTTGGCAGTGCGTAACCGCTAACAATGGCTCTCGTAGAGGGAGAGGCCTTTGTGGGATCCGCAGCAAACACACCGGCCTGCGGTGCGGTTTCAAAGGCTGCTTCAGACAGCGATATGGCGACTTCCTGCAGCTCGCCAGCTCTTCCGAAGAACGTGTGCGCTAACACAGGCCCCCCTCCATTCCTAGCCCCCTCTCCACCTTTAGAGTTCGTCGACGGCCTCAACCTCACTGACGCACAGCTTGCCAAAGTGCGTGCGCTGAGGGCCCTCGTAGATGCCTTGCCCATCGTCGAAGAGATACCAGAGGAGGCTCCCGCGGTGAAGGACAAAGGATGGCTGTCTGGTCTGTTCAGCAGGAGCTCTAGTAACGTCACGAAGAAAGAAGTGCGCGAGCTTACGTGGGAAGAGGTGCTATGGCTGGCAAACGACTTGGTGCTTTGGCGCTATCTGAGAAGCTATTCATGGGATCAAAACCAGGCCCAGCAGCAGCTCATGCAGACGATAGCGTGGAGGAGAAACAGAAAGCCGCACTGCATACACCCTGACGACGTAAAGGCCACTGCAGCCAGGGGCAGTGTCTATAGGAAGGGTTTTGACATCCATGGCCATCCCATTGTCTATTTCAAGTAAGAGCTGTCGTTGGTGTAGGCTTGATCCATTAGCTTATTCCAGCTCACGTATTTAGGGCTCACAACCGAGTTTTTTGGCTCGGAGCTTGATTCCCGGTTTTTGCTTGGCTGCGTTTGGCTAACGGTCTTTACGCATGAGCTTTGTTGCGCAGTGGAGCTTAGCGGACAGTTCGCCACAATATAGTTGCCGGGGTGTTATTTTTGATGTGTGTATCAGCCTGCTGCTTACGTCTTGCGGTTCATTTTTTTTCGTTGCTACAGGCCGGGTCGGGAGCCTGCTCAGTCGACGAAAGCTGCGCAAGAATACACGCTGTACACGATGGAAAAGGCCATACAATCCATCAACAAGGCTAAGGGGCGAGACCAGTTAGTGTTTCTTGTGGACTTCACAGGTTTCAGCATAACTCAGGTGCCTTCAATGGACCTCAGCAAGGAAGTAGTCAACATCTTAAACGACCACTACACTGACATCCTTGCGAAGGCGTACATGTTGGACGCTCCAAGTTACTTTGATGCTGTCTGGAAATTTGTTAAAGTCATGCTGCACCCTCTCACGGCCAGCAAGGTTGAATTCATTCAGACGTCAAACAAGAAACAGCTGGCGAAACTCATGGAGCATATTCCAGCGGAGTTTCTCGAGGAAAGTCTCGGTGGGTCTTGCGGTGTCGTTTACGACCACCAGAAGTACTGGATGGCGGAGGATAAATACCACGCAGACATCGCACGACACACGAAGGACACAATTGCCAAAATGAAAGAAGATGAAGCATTCATCGGCCGCTTGCAAACCGCAACCTCACTGCAGCTGGCGGCCGCACAAGAGCCATTGCTTGCCAAGTCTACTACCGAGACATCCGAAGAACAGTAAACTAACAAACAGTGAAGGCTTCATTTTACTTGCCCATACACTGCTGCATCCTGGCGCAGCAGCACCGCTCGGATGGCGTATTTCTGGGTGGTTAAGGAGCAGCACCTGCAGCAGCTTTTGACGTGCCGCTCCGCATGCTCACTTTTGCTTGCTGGCTTGTTTGAGCCTGTGGCCATGTTGGCTCATAGGTAAAGCAGGGAGAAAGCTGGTTGGTCGTTATTATAGGGTCTGCTAGCACAGATCTCCTCTACATTTGACTTGCGATGCGTTTCCTGTGAGGTGTCTGCACTCATCTTGAGCATGCGTGTACGATTTCCAATATATCGTACAAATTTTCGGTTTTTACTGTTACAGCGTAATGTAGGCCATATTTATCGACGCAGTTGTGCCGTTGCTCTCTTGGGTTGTTTCTGTAGTCGTAGGTGGCGAGATACGCAGTTGGAGCTAACCTTTAGATAGGCGTGCTGCTACAGATACTTTTTTTGGTCAGCAACGCCACACATGTTGATTAACGAATTTGGCCAAGGCGCCTCGGATGATTCCATAGCAGGAGTGGGCTTTCAAGCGTAGTTTGCATGGGGAGTGTTGGCGAGGTGCGCCGTAAGAAATACGCACGGATTTGCAATTGGCGCAATTTGCTTCCCTAGTAGTGCAGTCTCTTGTGCCATGTTTAACGCAACGAGGGACTGAGCATGAGTTACCTTCAGATTGACAGAAGTTTCGTTTGAAGGGAGTTGTGAGCCGTCTGAGTTTGTCAGCAGCTAGTCCTGTTTTCAAAACGTACACATACAAACGTAGTGGGATCACGACACAAAACCACGGGTTCCAAAGGGGGCTTGCTCAAAGCTCATTTGCGCGCTGTTGATGGGTTTTCCACCATCTCGAGTTCAGAGCGATGTCAGGGCGTGCGCCGCTGTGCGGTGGCCCTCCTGAAGGCCCGGGACAGCTAATGCTTTATGCTTCTGTATTCTAGTGCTCTGCAGAAGAACCCATGAATGGATGAGTGTGAAGGGGCAAGCTCTGGTATGTGAATCCCGTATTCACTGCACCAACGCGGGAGCTCTGATGATGTTACAAGCTGGGTTCCAGCAGCTGCAGCAACAGCGGCAGCTCGTTTGCTGCTAGTTGCCTACACATGGGCATGTAGAAGGCACAATGCTACAGGCTCAGGAGAAAAGCTCATGCTAATTACTTTGCCGGGTTGCCAATTGTTTGGTTCCTGGCCGCCACCGTCGAGCTATCCACCCGAGTCAGAGGATTGGTCGTAGGGGGCTCTTCAGCAGGCACTACGGTGGCAGGCCTGCTGAAACCTATGGCGGCCGGCGTGAGCATTTGGCCTGGTGACGCTGCCTCATTAGGAGGCCTCCATGATGGGTGCTGTTGTTCCACTTTCTGCATTGTAGGGACTATTGGCGGGGGAGATGGTGGAATGGGAAGCTTCATTGGGACCTGTGGAGGCCCTCCTAGCATCTCCGCGCCTGCGGACAATGAAGATGGTAGTAGCTGTGCCGCTTTTGTAGCTGAAGCGGAAGTGCCATGAAGGGCAGCTGTTGATGGGAGATTGGGGTGCCCAGATACAGGTGCTCGGGGGAGCCCGCTGGCCAGAACTGAAGTAAACACAGGCTTCGTGGTTGCGGCGGAGAATGTACTGGGTGGGTTGAACTGGCCATCCGCCAGAAACCCAGGCCCCTCAGCAGGCCGTGGGAGCGGCTGTGGGCACTTAACTATTCCTTTGAAGGCTTCTGTCTCCCCTGCATTTGCCTGTGCAGGGGACCTCCTGGTTTGTGGGCTATTTTGCGCAGCAGTGGGAGATGAGGAACTTCCTCCCTTGCTATGAGGTCCCATAAACTGTTGCAAAGCCGCAGCTGAGCTCTCCGTCACACCTACAGGTGCCGAGGAAGTAAGTGAAGTTTGGGGTTGCAGCGTCGGCATCCTCAATGCCCCCTCCAACTGCTGCCCTTGTGAAGTGGAAGGCTGCTGTAGTGCTGACCGCGGTGCCTCAGCAGCCCCTTCAGCAGGGCGAATTAAGGGTGGAAGGAGAGGGGAAAAAGGCGGCCGAAACGGCCCTCTCAGTGCACCAAAGGGGCGGCCGCTTAGACTCCTCATCATGCTGGGATTTGCAGACACTGCAGGGGTCTGGCTTGGCAGCGCAAGAGCTGGGTTGACGACGCCGGCGGCGGGAATAGAAGCAACAGACTCAAGGGATCCACCTGGCTGCGTCTGTTGAGCGCTTACCGGCTGCCTCCCCGGCACAGGGACAAAAGCTGAGGGCCTTCTGGCAGGCAGCATCACCAGTGGTGCCCCTGGAGGTCGAAGCGGCGGTGGATGTCTCGTGAACGGGACAGAACAGACAGAAGGATCTGAAGGCTGGGCAGACGGAGTAGGACCGTGGCTGGCACATGGCCCTGGGGCCCTCCAGGGTAGAGGCGACTCTCTTCCTGATGAGGGATAAATTGATACAGCCAAGGAGCTGGTGGAGAAGCTTGGAGTTGAGGGTCTGCTGAAGGCAGGTGCGGGCAGCCACTGGGCGGAGCGCAGGGGCCCTCCAGCAACATTGGGAACATTGGGATGGTTTAAAACGGTTGCATTATCGTGTGTTGGTGGTGCTAACGGCGCCGCTGCTGGTGCCGCTGTCGGTATTGCTGTTGCACCTGCTGCTGCTCGTGCTGTTGTTGTTGGCGTTGCTGGTGCTGCTGTTAATGCTTTTGTCCCTGATGCTTGTGCTGCTGGTGCTGGTGCTGATGCTTTTGTCCCTATCGCTCGTAGTGTTAACGCAGATAATTCTGCCAATGCTGATGCTGATACTGTTGGTGCCGATGCTGCGCCTGCTGCTTGTGCTGATGCTGCTACTGCTGTCGTTGCTACCGGCGCCGGCGCCATTTTTACTGTTGCTGCTCTCGCCGGTGCCGTTGTTGCTGGCAATATCAGAAATGGGGCTGCTGGCGCTGGCCGTAGTAGTGGTGCAGCTGCTGCTTCTGCAGGTGGCGCCGGTGCCATTTTTGCTGGCGCGACTGGGGCCGCTGGTACTGCGCGAGCCGGTGCAGTTGCTGCTGCTGCTGTCGCTGCTGGTGCTGGTGCTGCTGTTACAGGTAATATTGGATTAGGTGCTGGTGGCGCTGTTGGTTTTGCTAGTGCCGTTGAAGGCTCTGCTTTTGGAGAGGCCGTTGAGGGCCACTTGACAAGAGGAAGCCTACCCGTTGGCAGCAGCGAGGCGGGGAAGGAGAGGCTTGGTATGTCACCCCCTTGACCTGCACTGCCTTGACTAGCATTAGGCGGCCGTGGGTTTATCGATACAAGCAAGCTCCCATGACTGTGGGAGCCTGGAGCCTTACGTGGGACTGTGAGCCTCACGGGTTGCTGGCTGCCTTCCGTGTTTGCAGTGACAGAACTTGAAGGGAGCCCGACAGGGAGAGGCGACCTCGGGTTGAACATGGGGGAAGTCGCTGCAGCAGCAACTTTTGCTGCCCCATCTTGTGGTGAGTCCACTGTCTGTCTTAAGTGGTTTACATGCTCCAGTGTAGGAGGCCTCTGTGCTTCCCCAGGTGCGGCTAAGGGTAAGGACCTGAATGCCGTGACAAGTGGGGTTCCACTCCTATACGCCGGGGATGTGACGACTGGAGATACATGTTTGGTTAGTTTAGGTCCACCAGGGGCGGCTACGGGGTTCGACCAACTTGAAGTCAATTGTGTGGCTGATTCTATGCTTGTAGAAGTGTTTGGGCAAGGAGGTAGGGATGGTAGTCTTCGGGACTCTCGATCCGAAGAGGCTGTTGGTGACTGTGTAGGGAGCGGATCTTGACTATTTCTTCTGGAAATAGAGCGCGGAATTGCAGGGACAGGGGAAAGAGACACACCAAGTGGCAAAAGGGTTCTCACTGGTGAGGAGTCGCCTGCTTTTTCACATATTGGCATCATGCTGGGGGCACCTGATGCAGGACCATAAACTGAAGCACCAGAAGGCCCATGCAACATTGACATCACAGCGGATGCTGGCCGACAGACTCCAGCGGCACCTGGGGAGAACAAGGAGGGGTTCCGAGAAATGTTGGAAGGGGCTGTTCTAGGAGGCAATACCCCATTAGACTGGAATGACTTGACTGGAGGCCTGACACCGTCTACACGGAGCTCAGCCGCTAAGTGGGATGCTGTTGTTTCTTGTACTCTTCCTGCTCCCTCTCCTGTTGCTGGTGCTGGAGCGTTTGCTGCTGATGATGCCAATGCCGACTGCCCATCAGATACATAGCTGGAAGGAAGCTTGACTAATGGCGCCGCAGCGCTTCCCTGCAGCGTCTCCTGGAGCTTAGGGACCTCTGTAACTGGAGAGAACGGGCGAGAGAATGTCCTAAGGGAAGATTCTGGGGATTTCCTGTAGGGAAGAGGCGCGGTGATGGGAGCGTGCTTTACAACTACGTTTTCTATGACAAGGGGCTCCTCCATTTGTTCTTCCGAAAGCTTCTTGGTTGCAACCGAGTCCAATGCCCCAGAAAAGCGGTTAGTAGCAGGTGGGGCCCCTCCTAGACTATGCCCCACAATCTGCATGCGCCAGCTGCTCTGGCCAGGTGGCAACGGAGTCGTCGATACCCTTACCGAGCAGCCCGAGCTCATAGAGGGGAAGCTTCCCCTTGAGTTCTCCTTTGGGCATACTGTTCCCCCTTCTGTAGTGCTTTGAGCTTTCCGTTCACTCCCTTCCATGGTGCTGCTTCTGCTTGCTTTGGCACTGCTTCTGCATTCAGCGTTGCTGTTATTGCGAACAGCTGCATTTGCGATGTTGTCATTTTTGGCGTCGTTGGCCCGGCCATTGCTTCCCAGTGAAGTGCTTAGTTCTTCTGACGCAGAGAGCTGAACAGTTCTTGCAACTGCATTCGCTTCCTCCTTTACCGCACACGAATTCTGCGTAGTTGCCCCTGGGAGGTCCTCTGTTTGAGCCTTTGAGATGCCATTACATGGTAGATTGGTTTCTGCCTGAATGTGTGTCCTTGGAAGTGTTGTGGCCCCCAAGAACTCTTTTCCCCCTCGAGGCTTCTTTTCTCCTTCTTCATTGTCCGAGCGACCGCCGCTGTGGAGCGCCGCAGACGCTGATCCTAGCTCTATCTGTTCCTGCAGGGAATTTGTGGTACCAAACGACGGATCACTCCCTTTTCCTTCAGTAGGCGCAACTGGGGAGGCAGGTTGACTTGCCGGTGGAGGCTGGAGCTCTGCAACTTCCTGTTCAACCGCTCTAAAGGACTTCTCTGCATTGCTCATGCAGGCGACAAACTCAGCAGCAGGCTGTGCACCCTGTGGTAGGTTTTGCAAGGCCGTACAAGGGGCTGGGAGAGTGGGTGAGCTTATGGCGAGCTCCTGGTTTGGAAACAAATGAACGCTCTCCCGTTGATTCTTCTCCCCTGCTCCGCTCAAAATGCTCTGCGGATCCAGCGGCACTGCAAGACGGTTGTCTTCTGGGCTATCGAGAGGCTGTGGGGGATCTGCAACTGTCTCCTCTGCCGGCGCATTGCTCACAGTGTTGGCGGCACCAACGGCAAGAGGTTCTGCGACAGGACTAAGGGGAGCAACAGGGTCTCCAGAGACTGCCAATACTGCCTTTTCCGCGTCTGCCACGCATCCTGCACTTGCGACGTTCTGACGCTGACAAGCAGCTTGGGGTCTCTTCAGGGCTAGGTAAGAGCTTGGTGGAGGATCGGCGAAGGCTGCAGAGCTTTCCTTACTCTTACACAGCGTCGTTCCACCTTGAGATCCAACAGAAGGAAGTGGCTCTGCGTCGCTGCTTGACACTAGGGCTACCTTTGCGCTGGAAACAGAGTGCGCTTCCTGCTCTGGCTGCGTCGGTGCTGCTGTTGCCGGAGTGGGTACTGCTGCACGTTTACCTGATATGTCTGCTGCTGCTGTAACGACGGTGGCATCTGCTGCAGACTTTGCAGGGGCATGCATTTGGCTGTGATCTGGTGGTATTGCGGTGGCGGTAGCTTCTTCAGGGAAGTGGAAGTTCCCTGGAAGCTCTTCAGCAGTTTCCACACCAGCTGCGCTGCCTTCTCTGTCTTTACTCGGCACCTTGATAGACTCGTGCGTGTTACCTTTCAAGGGCTCCTGCAGCTCCAGTCGGACGCCAAGCGGGAATGTGGACGCTACATCGATGACCTTGCGGTAGTCTCGAGAGGTCGGAAGGTCAATGCTTTGACCACCGGGCAATAATTCGGACTCACGATCAGCTAGATCTCCGCAATTAGCAGGGCAGTTGGATTCTCCGGCTCCCGTCGCTGCAAGTATTTTTGGGTGGGGTTTGGTCGCCGCCACTTGGGCTGCCTCTCCCGTTTGTACGACTCTGAAGACTTTGGCTTCTACAGGTTTACAGAGAGCTTCAGGCTCATCACCGTTCGATGCTGCACTGTTTTGTCTAGCTAGCAAATTGTCATGGACTGTAGGGACGTTAGAGATCTGTGGATCTGTCTGAATCTCTGGGGCAATGGCGTCTTCGTAGCGTTTGACGTCTTCGAGGACCTTTGGGGCCCTAAGGACCTCAAAAGTTTCGGAAGCCTGAGAAGCGTTTGGAGAACTAGTGACATTGAGTATCTCCGGAGCCTCGAAGACCTTGTGAGCCTCACTTGCCTCAGCGGCCTCAACTTTCCCAACAACTGCAGACGTTTGGGGAACCTCATGAACGTTGGAAGACTTTCCAGGAGCCTGAGGCGAGTTGACGACTTTAGATGCATCAAAACCCTTATGAGTCTCAGTCTCGGAGGCCACAGGAACCTCTTGGACTGTAGTGTGAGCTTCAGTGCTCAGCAGCCTAGCAGGAGGGCCATTGGTAGCCTCTGCAAAGGAATATGATTCTTTAACTTGCCTCGTGCTATCGTCGGGCACGGCCTTGATGGGACCTTTGCCTGTTGCAAAGTTTTTGGGACACTGGCCTTCACGATATTCAGGCAGGAGCGTCTCTGTTTCTCCGGAATTTGCCCCTAGGCTCACAGTTGCTGCTACTTGGAAAGGCTGTACGGGTGTAGCGGAAGAGGCACAGCCCCGTCCGAGAGGCTGCCAAGCGTCCGCTTTTTCTTGTTTATCTCCGTCATCTCTAGAGCGTTCGCCTTTTAGTGCTTCCTCCCTCTGGAAGTCCTGACTTCGGGGGAATGGCTCTTCTGTGCTGCTGTCAGTTCGGGACTTCCGAGGGTCTGCAGGCGTTGTGGCACTTGGATCTGTGGCATTCAGTTCCGTAGCACCAGGAGAGCTCTTGCTTGTTCCTTTATTCTCGTCTCCTTGCTGGGTCGATATACCATAAGGTTCCATCTCCGTGTCTTCCTGCACATCTCGGTCTGCTGCTTCCCGCGAAGGTGACCTCATTTCTCCTGGGTCTTCAAGGTCGCTTGGGAGCCCACGTGATGGCGATTGAGGGAGCCGCTTCGCGACGGGCGAACTTCCTTTTGAAAGCTCAAGGCGACCATCGTGAGCACCTACAAGTCTGGCATCCAGTGCTTCCTCTGTCTCCATCTGACCCTTCGGTGAAGCTTCCGTCTCTGCTGCTGCTGGAAGCGACCATTCAAAGCTCTCTCTTTGAACTGCTTTGGCAACAGCAGGAGAAAGCAGAGCTACATGCCCAGGAAGAACATCAGCGGCCTTTGTACCAACCATTACATCACTGAAGGCTTCGTGCAGCTGCGGGCTCCAAACGCTCTTGTTCTCCGAATGATCTGGAGGCATTTCGCTGTTATTCTGGAGGATGTGGCCTTCTGCTGTCTCTATTCTACTCTGTGTTTTCTTGCCATCCAATGTGTCTGTCGCGCTTCGGTCAATGTTCTTTTGTAGATTGTTTCCACATACAGCATGCATAGTTTCCTCCTTGGCGGTATCTTGTCTGAGCCTCTTTCCTGTCAGATCTTTGAGGTTGCTGGAGGAAAATTCGCACCTAATTGGGAGCGTTGTAGCCGATTTGCAGGGGTCAGGGTCTTGAGCCGCCTCACTTTTAAGGTAGTCTGTGCGATCAGTGACAATCAAAACGGCAACAACAGCAGCCAACCATCGGTAGGAAGACAGAGGCTCTACAGATTCAAAAGGGGAAACTAGCTAGCTGGCTCGCTGGTTACCCGGCTGATAGTTTTACTACGGAGAAAGAAGCCCTAACAAGGGAGGGAATGGAGCCGCCTTACGCACTCGTCCCTTCCACAGCAGTAATTCTTTTCTGGCCATCTACTTCACCTGCAGCAGATGTCGCACGTATCCCAGCGGCCAATAATAGGTTAAGGAGACTGTCATATGCGAAAGCACTGACACCCTCTGCTGGCCCAGTTACAACGAGTACATTTACCGCCAGCTACGGCTTTCTGAGGACTGTACGCAGTGTATAAGGCTGCAGGTGTTGCTCCTGGTTTTGCTGATTCGTAGTGCTGTGCCTCTCTTCAAGAGCATTTTGTTAGCTGGGGCTTCAGAGGCAGTATTTTTGGGGGCTCGCCTGTTCTACCGGCTGTGTTTTGTTCCTCTTTTTCTAGTGGCTGCCGCCATGGCTTCTCATCCGCTTCATTCTGCATTTTCACACAAACCTAAACTGTCTCACTCATCAAAATGACCTAAAAAGTTCCTATGGAGTATTATTTGCCAATAAAAACACAGAAACACGGTCGTCTTTCCCATATCTGTTAAAGCTCCCACTAATATCAAAAAGAAGCTACTCACACTCGCCCCATCCCTCTGGAATGTACGGACATTTGCTTGTGTTTCTTGTGCAGCGTCGTTTTTTTCCGTTTTTGCTTCTTGTGCTTCTGCGCCTGTTTCCGTTGACTCAGCCTCTTCAGCTGCGCATGCGACTACGCCTGCTTCCGCTCTTGTCGCGCTGTTTGCTCCTGCGTCCGCAGCGCTCATCTCTGTTGCAGCTCGTCCTAGGCCTGTTGCTCCTAGTGCTGCCTCTGGTGTCTTTCCATCTGCCTCTTTTTCTCTTGGGTTGTCACGGCCTCCATTTGGCGCTCGTAAGGCTAGATGCAGTGCTTCCACCGGTGTTGAAGCTGCCTGTTCTCTATCCAAGGCTGCCTTTATTGCTGCTGTATGTGAGTCTGATAATGCTTGACTCCCCACGGCTGCGCCTGCTTGAAGCGCTTCTACGTCTGCTGCACCCGCATCTGGTACTTTGATATCTGATATTTCGGCTGGCGCGCCTTCAAAGGATACGCCAGCTACCGCTGCATCTCTTTCTGTCTCCCCTGGCTCCCCATGATCCCCTGCCACTTCATCAGCGCACAGACCATCTGCCGGAAACGAGCTTACACCTGCGGCCAAAAGCCTCTGATGCTCTGCTCCACATTCCTCTTCAGCTGATTTGTCCAAAGCACTTTCTGCAGCAAAAGTTCTTCCAATCGCTACAATAGACGTCGACGAACTTGAGCTGGAACCAGCTACAGTTGCTGCTGCTGCGGCTTCCTCTAACGCCACTGCATCCTCTGTTGCAGGCGTTTCCTCTGGCAGGGACCCGTAGACATCTGCAGCAGGCGTCACCACACCGCCTGCATCTGCTGCGTCGACAGCGTGCCCTGCAAAAGCGTCCACTCCCTCTGCTGCTGCTCCTTCTGCTTGAACAGCTGCTTCCTCTGCAACTGTTCCTGCAGCTGTTGCATCTGCAACTGCTGCATCTGCGACGGCGTCTGCGGCGCTTGAGTCGGAAATCACTCCAGTTGCTGCTGCTCCGAATTCGGCTAGTGGTACTCCATACTCGTCGGCTGGTTTCTTCTCTCGCACGGACGCAAGATGTGTTGTTGTCGTCGCTAGGGTGAGGGAATCTTTGCTCCGCCGTTTGGGCTTTTCTTCGGATGATGCAGATTCGTTGTTTTCAGCTGCTGTGTTTGCGACATCAGTTCGAGTGAAAATAGATTCTGCCGCATGAGCTTCTTTAGCAGGGGCTTCTGCTGTTGCGATATCTGCTGGAATGTCTGCGGATGCAGCGTCGTCTGTAGGCTCTGCAGCAGTTGCTGGTGTAAGGACGGCCTCAGCGGCCTCTTGAGTAACCGTATGAGCTGATGGTACCTCTGTAGAACAGCGAGCCACTGCTTCCCCAGCAGTAGCACCAACAGAGTTTGCAGGTCCGAAGTCCGCAGCTGCTGCAGCAGCGGCGCCTGCCGATGCAGTGGCTTCAACTTCAGATGATCCGACCCTATTGCAGTCTGATTGCCATTCGGCTTCCCCAACGTCGAAGATAGAAGACACTAAGTCATTCCGTGCAGCGTTTTGGAATTGCAGAGTGCTGCTATGGGATGGCTTCTGCATATTAGTAGACTCCGCTGTTCCCAGTTCATTTGGAGAGATCCCTGTAGCATGAAGGGTAGCCCCATTCTCTTTGCTTTCCGTTATTTGCTTCGTCGTTTCTTCCTTCTCGCTATCCCTGATGGTTGGTCCCTTTCGAATCCCAGTGTCATTTCCGGCATCCAAAAGCTCCTTAGCATTTTCGTCTACAGGAGCATTCCCATTGTTGTTCTCTGCTCTCGTATTACAGCCATTGCTGTCAGCGGCGCCGCTCTGCTGCATATGCACGTAGATATGATTAATCAGCACCAGATTCAGCGAAGGAAGCAGCTGACAAGTCATGATTTGTCGCTTACGCTTTACACTTAATTATTTAGGGTCTGTAGGCCTGACGGCACAGCTTACTGTGACTGCCGCTGATCTTGCTAATGCCTGACCTTGGAGACCAGGCGCAGCTATATCAAGCGCAACAGAGCCCCCCGGAAGCTCTGGGGATGCTACAGGATCAGGGCTGTTTTCGTTTTCATTCCATTCTGTGTCCGCTTCTCTCAGCAGCTGCCAGGCCTTCGATGCAGTTCCTTGCCGTTCTGCCTGCACAGGAAGGATGCTACGTGGAGCTGGCACTAGAAATATAACACAGAATGCGCAACGGCGCCAACAGACCGAAGGGAACTAGCAGCAATACTCACTATGGATGCCCTTCTAAAGGCCTCGCTGGTTTGGGGAGGCGCATCCTCCACTTCCCCCGGCAGCCCCCCATCACAAAAGCTAACTCGGAAATGGCAGCGATTCCGCTGGCCAGAGTGGCTTCCTCCAGAGGATTGCTTCTGCATACTGTCTTGCGTCCCAAAGGACCCCTTAGAACTTTCGGCTTCAAAATTAACTCTGGAGTCGGCATCCCGCTCATCGGATGAGAGAGACGCCATTTCAGGCATATCCGTAGATTGTAGATTTTGATTCTTGGCCATTTGCGCACGACTCTCTGCCTCAAGAGCAACAGCTGTAGCAGCTGCAATAGCAGCAGTGCTGATCATTGCTTCTACAGCTGCAGCGTCGGAAGCTTCTTCCGGTCTACTGCGGCAGTCCGAAGTGGATGACGGCACTTGCACCGAACCCTCGGAGGTTGCCGCTGGCTCACCTTTTAAGAAAACTTCCGGGGTAATGACCGAGCCTGAGTTTGAAGGTCCGCATATAAGACTAGAGTCTTTGCAAGAAGTGGCGAGCTCAAGTTCACCCCTATGGCTTGGCCTGTCGACATCCGGCTCCTTCACTGTGATACTAATGCTTTCACCAGCATCGGGCCGGTCACCCACGCAAGTGTTGAAAGCTCGTGAACAAGTGCCTTCAGCCTCAGGCTCGCCTAAAGCGTTAGCCTCTACTGCTCCTGTGTCAGCCATTTCCTTAACTGATAAACTTGCGGGGTTGTCAGCGCTGAGACCTGCAAGCATTCCCGTGCGTACTTCTTTGTTTTCTGTACCTGCAGCTTGCGATTCGTCACGTGGAAATGGGATAACAGTGCCGCTTTCTCTGTTGCCGTCCTCTACTGCCGGTGGTGACGGCAACGCAGGGTCCCCCTCCGCAGTTGGAATGCTTGCTTGCTGTACTGGTTGCTGTCGGTCAACTGGAGAGTGTTTAGTGGCATCTTGTCCATGTGCTTCACTTGAACTGGTCAACGGCAAATTTGAGGAATCGGCCGCGATGTTCTTTATTTTGTCTGGACTCTCCCTCGGGCCGTCACTGCCTCTCTGTGCCTGCAACATCTCGCTTCCCTCCCCATTAAGAAATGCTGCCTCACCAGACAAGCCAACTATATCGGCCTGCTGTCTCTCCGATTTGTGGCTTTCTTCAGCATCAAGTGGAGAGTCGTTGTCCATACCATTTTCCAGCGCCGCTTCTAGAGCCTCTTCTACCTGTCGCAGACTTTCCTTGTCAAGGCGCGCAGCAGCCTCTGCACAGAGAGGGAGCACCTCTCCCGATGTTTCTTTTTCACTATGCAATTCCTGCAAAAAATACACAGATTTGTGTGGCCCCGACCTTGGTGCTTTTCAATGCCCAGATATTCTGTAAACAATGCTGGCCACGCGTAGCAACGACGGAAAAGTTAGCCTACCGCGGCAACAGCCTGAAACCCATTTGTCGAAGTTTCAGTATTGCTGTCTCTTTGGACTGCTTCCTCTCCCGGTCCCCGCTGTAACTGCGCTGGCGTGGCGGTTTCTTGGCCTTCTGTTTCAGGGGAACCTGTGGCGGGTGTGGATGCGTTAGATGGGGAGGGCGGGATAGACTGTTTTTGTCGAGCAATCACTTTTCGACCCATATTCGATGAGCTCGACAATCTCTTCCGAGCTGTGATTCTGACTTCGTTCTGGCGTTGGCTGGACTGTGGGGAACTACCGGGACAGGCAATTGTTGCTGCTCGATCTCGACCAATCTTAACAGGCCCGTTGTTTCTGGCAAGAACACTCGTTGTGAGTCCCGTCTTGGGGCTTAGTTGCCTTTCAGTCTGGCCCAGGTAGAGTTGTATTTCTGGTGAGGCCTCATACACCGTGTCTAAATTAAGGCTAACTTCTGATCGAGCCGTTCCTGAGACCGGCCGTGCGGTGCTGGCGGCAGCATCTGCACAATTCAACGCAGAATTTCATTTCCGCACACTAAGCGGCAAGCGCTAGCAGTTCTACTAATTGTAAACTACACGTGAGAGCAATCGTTGGTTTTCTACCTAAATTTCAGCTTGCGCTCTGCAGTATCCGTGCAGACGTTATAAACTTGAGGAAGCGCCTGCCTTACGAGCTTCTGTCGCGGAAGCATTTGCGCCTTGCCCAAGTAGCGATCTATTTTCGCTGTCCCTTTGTTCTCGCTTTCTCCTTTTTAAAAATGATTGCGCTGTCCGAGTGCGTAACTCATTGTCTGTCAAGGGCCAGTCGCAGTTGTCCACATTGTCGGAGTCACTGTCACATCGAGCTGCAGAAAGGTCCTTGGGGCGCAAAATTCCACTTGTATGGCTCCGTGGGCTTGCTGTTGGCTCTGATGAAGATCCCTGTCTTGAAATGCATGCAGGTTCCTGATCGTCCTTACTTTGTGGCGGCAAAGACACTGTTGAGCCTGCTCGTTCGGATTCTTTTCGCAGGCAGTCACCTCGCGTGGAAACGTTACTTTGGCGCACTTCAGCGAGCTTTGATGCGACAAAATTTTCGATGTACTGCAGCATATCTACAATGGAAGGGCTGGCCACGTCGTCTGTCACAGAGGTTCTTGGCGAAATCTCACTCCAGTGGTTTTCAATGCAACGAACGCATTCTACCAAGTGTTCTTTGCCTTTATCTATGCCCTCTGTCTGTGCAGCTATCCTTTCTTCCTTCAGCTCAGCTTGTTTTGTAATGCTTTCTACTTGATCTGTCACATCCTTTAGCAGATCTTGAATGATTTTTTCGGCTTTGCTCCCGTGCTCGATGTGCATTTGGATGCGATCGAGGATAGCGTTTTTGCGGTGCTCCATTTCTTTGATTTCTTGGTTAATTGTATTCACATACGTTATGACACTGTAATTTTTTTCTTCTAACAGCGTAAAGATACGAACAATCTCGTCGGCGTCTGTAGAAAAGGCAAGGACATCAGTTGAGTGCATAAAGCATTCAACCCCCTCAAAAATTCTTACTTTCATCCCGCTGTGCATAGCGACAATTGAGCAGAGAACTTATCCGACATTCTGTGGACTGCGATGACAGTCAGTAAACGCACTCACCCGATATTCCTGTGGATTCCTTGATAATATCCATTGCCCGCTCGAATACATCCACTTGCTTCCTGTGCTGACGGATGACAAACCTCTGCATAGTGTTCAGCAAAGTGGTTTTTAGTATGTTCTTCATTAAAATTTCGGGATCAGTCAACCGTTCTTCCTCCGACACAGTGAATGCATTGCACTTGATTTGAGCTCGAATATGCTGATTGTCTCTGTCCGATTTCGCCTCTAGCTCCTTCAGCATTCTATCCTGGAGCAGTGGGACGGCAGCCCGCAAATCGGTGCAACTGTAGAAGTTCTTAGTTCTTAATATACCCAACTTATTTCACTCACACTAACTGAAATCCGAAAACCTTACTCGTACTGGTCCTTTCCGTATCTTCCATTCGCGGCTTAGCAGATAAGCGGGCAAACACTGTCAAGGGGCTGGAGCGCGAATCTTACGTGATCTTTTATCAGTTTCTCTTTCTGCGCAGTGGCTTCTCTGAATTCTTCCCTCTCTTTTTCCCTCAGCTTGCATAGTTGCTGTTTGTGAGAAAGTGCCCGTTTTTCTTCTTTTTGCTGCTTCGCCGTTTCTTGTCTTAGCGCATTGAGCTGTCCTTCCTTTTCTTTAATTTCTTTTGAAAGATGCCGATGGACTTGATCGAGTGACAACCGATCCTTCCTATGTTTGTCAATAGCTGTACGAAGATCTGCAATCTCTGCTATGGCTATGTTATGTTTAGACGTTTCCTGGGCAACTCGGTTTTCCAACAGTAGTAGGCGCTGCTCTGCCTTTTCAAACTCCTTCCGAGCGTCTGCCTTGTTAAAGCGATAGCGGGCCCTTTTCTCGTGGTATTCGGCCTGAGCTTTCTCTGAAGCGCCAGCAAGATCGTGGAGTTTCCGCTTCTCGAGCTCGAGCTTCCTTGTGGTTCGTTCAATGGCGGCTTGAACCGCTGCCAGGTTCTCGTCATTGCCCTGAGTCATAGGAAAGGACACAGGGGCCCTTCCACCAAGCACACAGGTCGCGTGCTCCTCTTTTGCCATTATGGCTGCCTCTTTTCAGGTCAATGCCATGGCGGAGCGAACTCGACGCAGTGCTTAGGCCGTCAGAGCTGGTAGGCAGTGTCTGCCTGGAATTAGACCACTGGAAGGCTCTTACTAAGGAACCACCACTAATCCCTTTTTCAGATGAAAGCCAGGGGACATCTGCGAGGGCAATCTGCCTTTTCTGTGCTAACGCCTACGCATGCTCTCTCTGCAAGCGAAGCAGCGGCGCCCGTAGGCCCCACGCTGTGCTATAGTGGATGGCAGATCGTGTGCAACTGGTAGTGGCTGGATCCACCAATGAAATAAGTTGCATTTTTTTGTATTTTCTGTCTGGCGCTGCAAAGCATTAAATCCCCAACTCGATCTGCCGGCGCATCGATAGGAGCCCATCGCTGTGAGGACAGCGGTGCATTGCAAGACTCAGTGGGACGCCAGTAAAGCTACACGGGCAATAATGTCCAAAAATACGAAAGGCATCTCCATAGCTCTGCTTAATTCAGAGTACACGGGGGACTGCACTTTATTTGCCGTGGAGCCGTGTCCACCATGGTGGACGACTGTCGCCTGAGGTGACCCAAGAAGTGACCCCGGACCTAGAAAGTCATTCATCCAAGCCCATGTCTCTTCCTGAAGTCCACCTATCAGAATATACGCAGGCATACGAAGATTTTCGGGGGCAGACGCCACTGCTTGTACGATTCCCACCACAGCATGCAGGGAAAAGGATCACGAAGCGGCTCCAACTGCATTCTACCTCCTTCCTGCAGTGGCTTGTGTAGAGATTGTATCTCATCAAAACTAAAATAGTCAAATTTGTTGGAAATTTATTTTTCTCTGGTCTAGGCGCTCCCCTATGATCTTTCAGCTAGTGACTAATAGCTGAAAGAGCCCTGCGGTCAAGATAATCAGTGTCGAATGAGCTCCTTAGGTTGCCTTTATATGGAATATAATCTAAGTGAATAATTTCGTATGGAGGTCGGATCTATGCGCGCTTGTTGAGCTGTTCGCTAGACTACCTTTGGAAACTCTCCCGGCGCAGCTCGTCTCCACAAAGAAGAAAAGCATCAAAGCCTTAAGACGTTCTACGAGAAACGTGGGTAGAAAGTGTCAGTGCAAGCATTAGTACATGGGTCCCTTGGGTGTACTGCACAAGAAAACAAAAGAGTGCTTACACACGACATGGGACTCAATGAACGCGAAGCGTGGTTTGTACAGCGCGAAATTAGCACTGACCGCATGCGCCAGAGCTATCGTATTTGGGGTTTTCACATGGCAGATAATGGCACGAGGCGAGCAAGAGGAGGAGGCGACTCTCGTGCCTCCACATGAGCTGCATGAAACACTAATGAACTAATAGAACACCAATACAGCATACACACACACACTCGATAGTAACACCATGGGCTTAAGGCGTGAAGACGGTTGGCCCAACACCCAGGCGTGCCGTAGTAGTTCGACCTCCCTCACATCCCCCTTCTAAACCTTTTGGCTCGAGGTGGCAAAGTCCAACGCCGAAACCCATCAAGCAAAAATTCCTATACGACGCTCCTCGTCTGCGGTTTCCATTTCTGCTATGGAATTCGTACTTCCCGCAATTGTCTGGTGAAAGGTGCACCTCCAACAGTTAGTCTCTCTAAGAATACGGACAGACACCCGCTTACCTACGGATTCGTTGCTTAGCCTGTCACTACACAGAACCATGAACTTTCATTCTCTGCGGAACCTCACTATACTCCAACAGCGAAGATCCATACATTGCCTCCCCCTCCAAAGCTGCCTTCGTTCAGGTTATACAATGCCACCACTAATTCCAACGTTAATCTACATCCTATATACAGTTTCTTTTTGCTGGCTCAATCCAGCAAAATTTTACATAGGATGCCCATTTGCTTTCCCGAAATCGGAACTTTTCTCTATTGTGACAACGTGGTTGCAATAGTGATCGGAAAGCTAGCAACTGTCTGTGCATTCTTGCTCGTGTCCTTCCCACAAACAAATCAAGTGGCTGGACCTCGTCCCAACGGATGAAAAATGCACACTGAACGTAGCTCATCGCCATGGGCCATGCGCTATCGTCGAAACCACGAATTTCACCCTGCATTTGCTGTGTTATGAAGGCGTAAAGAGCCGTACATTAAACGCATGTTTTGCTCCTAACTTTGAGAGTTGGCACAAGGGGCAAAGCGGAAGTTGCTCCGGCGAACAACCCCTTGAGATGCGGAGCACACAAACCCCTGCATCAACAAGACTGGAGTACAGCACTTCTGTACGAAACTCCAGGGTGGAAAGCAAAAATACTTAGCACCAGATGCGTAAACGACGACATAGCAAGAAAAAGGTAATTCGTTATCCTGGAACATGGATTGGAGCACACATTATGGGAAAGTCTTCTGCGATACGGACTTCGTTCATCCGGGCGTGAAACCTGAACGCTGATTCTTCGCCCCGGACACTGGAACTCTTCATCTGCTTCCTTCACACAAATACAGAACGTGTGTTCCGAGCATTACTTCCCATACCTGTAATTGTTACATGACTTCCCCGAGAGCAATACATAGAAACGCTCTATACTGCCGACAAGTCCCCCGAGCCATTCCCCGCTGCTGCTGAACGTTGTCATTTGTCAGCCTACGTGATACAATGGCTTGTCGTACAGGACAGGCAGCATGCGGAGCACATAATATGAATAGTCGTTTCTTGCTGAAACGGCAACATCGCAGCTTCCAAGCGGTACTCTGTTGCAAACTCATAATAAGGTTGCAAGCACAGAATGCAACTGTATTCCTCATCAACCACTGGCATTTCTTTCCCGCAGTGAGGAAAGGCAAGCAACGCACCGATCCTAAACAGGAGGCGCATAAAAAATCCGCGCCGTAAGGCGTGACGACACCCTTAAACCCAAGAGCCTTAACGTCTTCACGGCAATTTTTCAATTGATAAACACGATAGCAAAGTAACCCTTCGCTTCTTGCACTCGCGCATTGGCTTGCATTATACAAAAACGGCTGCAGCGTGAGGACCTTCATGCCGGCGTGCCTGCCGACGCTGGGTGCCAGAGCATCTGCCTACCGCCAGCTCCTGAATTCCTTTGGAATGGCCACTGACAGCTGAAACGACCATTGCCTGTGCTCCACAGCACCGGCAGTCAGGCGATACATGAGCATAGTATCGCCTCAACCAGCCCTCCTTCGCAAATCCACCCTGTTGCAACTACCAAACAAAACACATAAAACAGGTGTTTATTGGGCTGCGCAACCCCACGAACCACCGTTGCCTACACAGTTCGCCAAATATCGGGCCGGCAAGATCTGCTGCTCCTTTGCGATAGAGCATCAGCCCAGGCTCGCTGAAATCCCCTGCGTTGCATGTGATGCAACGCGAGACCCCACAAACTCAGTAATACGAAGACCAGAGCACTGAGTGCAGTGTCTGTACAACCACAAATTAAAACTCGGCGAAGACCGCCAGTCAATTCCGTGCAATTTCTGCGGTCATGCAGCCAGCCTCGCCATTTTCCAAAGAGCCATCATGTGGGGGTAGTTCGACTCTGCTGTTTCATCGGGCGGTTGGGATGCCTCAAACACACCGAACTCCGCTGTGGGTGACTCGCAATCATTGCCCTTAAAGCTCTTTCGAGTCCCCGCCTCAGGCGATTCATTTTCCTGTATAAGTTTTAACAGGGAAACGAAACACGACATCAGCCGCTTGTTGTCTTCGACGTCTTGCAGCAAATCATTCCCACTTGTCAGATCCTGCAAGCCCTTCAGATACACTGCGTCCTCTTCACCTGCTTTAAGAATTTCGTCGACTTTGCACCAGCTCTCCTCAGTCCATCCGGCCGCGGGCCACTGACAAAGCGAGTCTTCATCCCTTTTGAAGTGGGGTAGCGGCGAATCCTCACTCCCCTTGCGGCGAGGCGCGACGGACTCCAGATCTTGTTTCGTGCACGACCAGTTGCTCCCTGTTGCTGTGAAGTCCAAAGAAAAACATGTAGATGACAAGCTCGCGTCCCCGCCGTTGCCGCGGCTGTACATATTGCCTTCTTGTTCAGCTGCTCCTGCCTTCAGGTCTTCGATAGTCATCTGCTTTCGGACAAGCAACAAGTCAACCAGAGCACAGTGCAGTGCAATGAGTTTCCCGCAACGCACACACATACAGAGCACCATGGCACAGAGGAAAAAACAAACTTCATAAACGCGCTGACGCACATTCAGTAGCGACCCTGAAGTGGCAAATGCGCTTGAGCTCACATTTGCTGAGACGCTCCTGTGGGCGCTTCCAGGCGTGCTCCACGAAGCTCTGGAGCACTCCAACCCATCTGAATCATCAGTAGGCAAGCGCACGCCGCCCTCTAGCCAAAAGTTATTGCTCGAGCGCCACACATGCATTGGACCGGCCTTGCAGTCACCGAAAGTCTCTCCCAGCTGCGTACTGTCCCCTGGGACAAACTCTTCGCAGCCTGTAAACAGATTGGCTTGCGGCGAAGATGAACCCGATGGATTCGCATACTGAAGAGGTAGGAGACTTGGCCGAGTTGGGAATGTTCCAATCGGATCTGTCGGCTTCTCTCCTAAGGAAGGTAAACCCCAACTTTCTACGCTGTTCGCGTCAATCTGATCTTTCAGACTTCCAAAAGAAGGGCTACCTATGGGGTCTACATTGCCCGCCAGCAACGTCTGCCTTCTCAGCGGGAGCTCTTCTACAGTCTCCTCAATTGGTATTCCTTGGCGCAAAAGAAAGTTCTGCCCTTCCTTCTTCGCAGCATGCTTAGCCGCACTTTTCAGGTTATTTCTAGCATCCTTCCCCTGAGGCTGTGCAGGACACCCTCGAGGGGGACGGACATCTTCAGGGTCCACCTTCCCCTCGATAAGATTCAGCAAGCTGCTAAGAGGGGGCCAGGCGCCCATGGCATCATCGGTAAAATGCAGAGGAGGCAGCGTAGCAGCTTTAGGCATGCAATCTGAAGTCCACGCCGCATCTGCTGGAGCGCACTCAGCAAGGTGCCTCACAACACCGTGGAGTAGTAGGCCTACGTTCTCATGATGAGCGCTGTTGCCGAGAGAAGCAACTGAACCTCCGCTGCTCTCCAAAACTGCAGGAGGACTTGCGGGTGGCAACCGCGGCCTTCGCCGTCTTCCGTTCTTGTTGGGCAATAGTTCGACTAGACTTACTCCAGGGTAGTTCACCGGCACTGAGGACAATGACATTACACCTGACACAAAGAGCCACGTATTTGCCCACTTTGTATCTCCCCCGCCCAAGCCATCAACTACAGGCCAAGCCCTATTTTGCACCTCTCCGGCCCTAGCCGTCAACTGTAGGCCAACCAAGCAAGGATGCAAAGATTTACAACTGACCGTTTAGCCCCTTCACAACTCCGAGGGAGAAATGCCGCGCGGACTGCCTCCGCTCCTTTTCGCCGTGACTCTTCCAGCAGTAGTAGACTCGGCACGAGCGCTGGGCAAATGCCTTACATGGCTCTGTCTGGGTACAAAACAAAAGTGTGACTAGGCAGACTCAACTGTTAGATAAAAACAAGTCTACGATACTCGCATGGACCCTGAAGCGGAGAAAGCACTCTGCCACAGGCAAGCTGGGCCAGACACACACAAGTCCCCACCCCATTGCTAAATAAATCAATGTGCCGCGCACACAGCAGCCCAAAGAAGCTTAAATGAACGCACCTTATATACGAGGGGATGGTAGACAATTTCCTCCGGTGAGTGGGAGAAGGGGCAGTTGACACCTCTGGGACACTTGACCTTCACTACCTTCCCGTTTTCTATTTGTAAGTTCTCGCACGGCACCGGCAGGTAGCGCAGCAACGGTTCTCTTTGGCTAACCTCTGAGCGCTCCTGACGCTGGCCAGGAGAGGCATAGTAGGGCGACCTACGTGTCCAGACTTGGCTGTGCGAGTACTGGCAGCGGCTGCAGCAAGACCCAGCATCATGAACACCGATTCAGGCTTGCAACAAGCACACTAAGCACTAGGAAACATTTCTGTGAAGCAACAAGGACAAAAGCTAACGAAGACAGGCCTCTTAAGGGTGCCGCTGAAACAGCACTCTAGACACTGTGCCTTGCGAGTATCGAGAGGCGGGTTCGAGAAGAGGGTGACCAAACTCACTCGTCCCCAAAGCTGCATGAGCCCTGAGAGAGACGGAGGCACGCTTTCGTCCTGAAGCGCAGTATATTGTCATCCGTAAGCAGGGAGGCGCACGCCATTGTGTCTGGTGAGCTGCAGCGGCTGGGGCGTCGACTCCACTTTGAATGCCTTCCACGAGCTTCACTGCGCTACTATTCCGTCGAAATGTAAACAAAATATCGATGCGTGGAGCCTGTCTCCGCAGTGCGCCTTACGGCTATCGGTTTCGACGCGGCTCAAGGTCACTGAGCGCCAGCACTTCGTCGGGCACTCCAGGTAAGTCTAGATGTCTGGAGGAGGACTACAGGCTCCGCTCAGACAGGACAGATGGTAATACGAAGAACCCCGCAAAACCTGGGAAGAGAAGAGGTACGCCGGAGCAGACTAAGCCCTCTAGCTACCACGGCGAGTCACTGGCTCCCTCAGATGAAAGCAAAGAGAAGTAGGGAGGATGAATTGACGAGGTTCATGTAGAGAAAAATAAGAACGACTCAAACTGAACAGAGTCCAAATGAAACCCATTAAAGTCCGACAACCCGGCAACCCACGACAGCCGGTTCAGCAGTGGGGTGGCGGGTGCAGTGGCAGGCGGGTGGCAGGCGCCTAGGGTCGGGACAGATGCAAGAAAAAAACGTTATGACCGAACTCAAGCAGCTCTCAAGTTTCTAAATCCTTCCTTTGGGTGGGTTATCCAAGAAAACAAGAAAAATAAGGCTTCAGTAGCTTCCCTGATGCCTCCCGTGTCTGCCGTACTAGCCAGCCGCCGGTCTCGATGGCTCTGGTTGGTTTCGCTACGTCTTTGAGGCTTCCGCAGCGAATTCCTTCGCCTCTTGGCATTACCAGTGCCGTATACTGCAATTACACTTATCCGAAAGCATAGAGGAAGACAGAGATGCCCACCCCACGTACCTGCGATCTGTGAGCTTCGTGGGCTAGCCAAGACAGCCGCTGGCAGGGTAGCGGATGACGATGTATGGGGAGCTCTACTGAAAAAAGAGGCCACGTGGCAGTAAAGAACAAAAGCTCAAACCTATGTGGCATCACAGTTCACCTTTTTGCTATATGTTGTGGACTGAAACAGCTGCTGCTTCGCACCCGCAGCGGCGAGACCAGCGAGCAGCCACTGAATGGGGGGCAGCGAACGGGGGGGAGGGGGGAGGGTCGTCTGGGCCTGAATCAGCTTGCAGACAAATTCAGCTAGATCATTTTAAGACTATTGGCGGTTATCCTTATTATTACTAACAAGACAAGTGTTTCATGCCAGGTATCTTACGTTCAACAGCGGCTGCTTGCCATCTCCTGTCTTGTTTAGTGCGCCGCCCACACACTCGCCAATGCTTTCGGGTTACGTCTGCGCGCCCGTGCAGTTCCCGGCAGGTAACTCCTTCAGACTAGGAACTCAGGCATTAAGTGTAAGATATAGTTAGAACAGTTTCTATACTTATAGCTGAGTCAGAGCGAACAAGCTGTTTACATGGCTTTACGCCCCAACAAGCTGTTCGCTAGCCCGCACCAGCAACAGCGGGCAACACAAGCAAGCCCGTTTGAGCCCTACCCCCACCGTTAGTGGCACGAAGTGTCTGCCGCAGGCTCCTTCGAGACTGCCGTAACGCTTCGTATTTCTGGGAAAGTGGAGAGCTACAGCTTGGGCCGATGCTGCTGCAAACAGCCGCACTCGAATCACTCGAATCTGGAAAGCCCGGTGGTACTGTATAGACTCGTGCGGCTGCAGGTCAGGAGGGTTACCCAAAACTGCTACGGAACCAGGGAATCCTAAACTTTGTGTTCCATTTTGAAAGCTACGTCGTGTGCAGTTCAGTGACCTACATAGACTGCCAATATTTTCCTAAAACGAGTCAGTTCAGCTTTTGGGCTTCCCGCGAGTAGCTGAGCAATTAGTGGGGATGTACGCTGCTCTAGACCGCAGCATTATTGGAAATGTAGCTTCCCATGCCGACGCTGCAGGCAGTGCCGTGTGCTGGCCACCTCTACCGGGCTGTTTGCCTAGCTCTGTAGGTTGGTCCTGCTAGTTCTTCGCTTCCTGATTCCATCAGTGATTATGAACGGCTGAAAGTGATTTCACTAACTTGCTGGCTACTTTAAGGAGAGATTGCTTTCTGTGCAGACAGCAGAAGCGCAAAGCGTTGGGCGTTGTCAATAGATGGCAGCTATTGCTACTTAGCCGCCCACTGGTTTGTCCAGTAGATCTATTCAAAGGCCCCTCACGGCAGTGACAGGCCTGTTACGTCCATCTAAATATAAAGTGCACACGGTGCTGAGTAACAGGGTCGGTTAATGCCGCAGGAGACGTCCTGATACTGCCGGCTCCGACCCTGCCAAGTGCACTTAACGGCAGCAACACGCCTACACGCATAACTCTCGTGAAGGGCCGAAGCCTACAACAGACTGCAGTATTGATGCGTGGGCCGCGGCACTCCCTGCCACTATTGTAGCGGCTCAACATATGGCTTTATGAGAAGGACAGGGGCGCATTGTGGTATCAATTGACCAGCAAAAGGTGTGTTCGCAGAACTTCAAGGGACACTACGTTTAATAGATGCTGTGCGGAGTTGGGTGGCGGTGAGGGGCGCCACGTTGCCGCAGGTAGGGCAGCGGACTTTCCAGATGGGGGAGCCGGTGGAAGGATCCGACCCTACAAAGTTATTGATGTGCACCTTCGACTGCATCGAGGCTGTGCGCAGACACTGCCGGCAAATGAGACAGCCACAACGCCGGAATGGGCGAATATCGCTCTTCACTGTCGACCGCCCACAACAGGGAGCCGTTATAAATGACTCCGCATTTTGTATCGGCGTTTTCCCTCCACGTGCCCCAGCGCCTGGCAAACAGCAAAAGCAACGGCACAAATATATTCACATGCGTGCATGCACCCCGCAGTTGCACATGAGCACACGTGCGCACAAGCAACAAAACAAGCACACCTAATTTGTGCTGCTGAATCAGCACCCCTTCTTTCCGCCGTAATACGTGAGGAGAGCGTACGGAAGGCACACTGGGCAAATGCTGCTAAACAGCGCGGGAAAAGTTATTTGATTCCCGGGAAATCACTCAGTAGACGCGGCTAAAGTTGCAGTCAGCAGCTCTCTCGACATCTGCGAGACATAGGCATCACTACTTCTAGAAAGCGCGGGCAGTTTACCTTGCTTGGTCGGCGCCGCTTGCTCTGGTTCTTTGGCTGTGGACTCAGAGGGCGAAGCACTTTGCGAGGAGCTGCTGCTCTCCCGCGAAGACGGCTGAGACAGAGGACGGACACGAGTCCCTTGAGGAGGTTCTGGGGACTCGGCGGCCTCTTCGGGCTCCGACTCGGGGACTTCCACAGGTGAGACTTTGCGCGATTCATGTTGCGAGTCATCAACCGAGGGTCCTCGCGACGCTGGGCCGGAAGCATCGCTTTCTTGCTTCTGCTCCTGGTCCCGACTTTGCCTGCTGAGGCTGCTGAACAAACTATAAGGAAAGAGAGAGGACTGGCGGCTAGTCTCTTGAGCCGGTGGCGAAGTGGGGGGTGCGGAGGGCTCTTGCTGGCCCTCCGCAAAAAGGTCTGCGGGCAGAATGAAGGTGCTGGGCCTGCGGTTCTCCCCCTTGGGCTCTTTGAACAGATACGCGGGAACCGGCACGGTGGGTCTTCTCTCAGTGTTTTCCGCCCTGGCCTGGGCCTTGCGGAGAGCCTCTTCATCAAATACGTGGGCGGGCAGAACAGTTGTGGGGCGGCGAGGTGATGCAGCTGCAACTTTCCTCTGCCTTGCCCTCTCAGCAGCAGCTTCGTCAAACAAGTAAGCAGGAACAGCCACAGTCTGCCTCCTCCCGTCTGTGTCTGCCCTCTTCTGAGACTTCAGCATGGCGTCTTCGTCGAATACGTACCGCGGCAGTGCAACTGTGGGCCGCCTGGTGGCAGCTGCCTCAGAGCGCTGCGCCGCCTTTTGCATTGCTTCTTCGTCAAACAAGTGCACAGGCACCAAGACTGTCCGTCGCCTCGGAGGTTGTTCATCTCCCGACATATCCGGGGACTCAGGAAGCTCGACAAAGACGTAAGGCGGAATCAACTGCGTGTCGCGGCGTCTGTGCTCTTCCGCTGCCTCCTCTGCGCCGTGAGGAAAGGCGAAGGACTCCGCCGGGGCACGGGCGCGGCGGGGGGGCCAACTTCTGCAAGACAAGGACACTAGCAGCAAATAAATGCGTTGCCTGCTGACGCAGCCCTCAGGCAGCTACACACACAGCTGCGAAATGCACGGGGAAGTGGCCGCAACTGCTTGAGGGGGGGAGAGCCACCGCAGCTGGGAGGCGACAAACTAGGGATCAACAGCAATCTTTGCAGCTAAATATCCTCCATCTACGGGTGTAAAGCATGCAGCCAGTTCCCTCTACTGAGTTTCGTGAATATCTACAGCTTTGCCAGTAGTGAACTCAGCAAAGGAGGCCTCAAATACTGCACGGGTTTGTCAACAAGAAGTGAGGGGTGGGGGCCTCACAGCGTTGGCGCAGCCTTCTCCATTTCGAAGACCTTGTCCACCAAAGCAGCAACGCGCATTTCCAGGCCTTTCCGCTGCGCAGTCAAACATACGAAGATGCCTCAGTCCACAGCTTGGCTGCATGAACCCGCAGGTGCCACTCACTTTGCCAATCAGCTCAAACAAAGGAAAACTGCAGGCCTTAGTGGCTCCTGCATTCAACGCAGGGGAGCTGATCAAGAACTTACCCGCCCCTGGTAGAACAGCCGAGCTCGCTCGGCCTTGAGGTGGTCGTCTACCACCTGAAATACACAAAGACAGAAACAAAGTTGGACTTTCAAATATTGCCCCGCCATTTACTCTTGCAACCCCGCACTCCCCTCTCTGCTGTTTCCTCTGGTTGGTCTAGACCTCCCATTGGGCTGCACTGGTGAAACACTACGCTCCCCTATGGGCTGCGGGGTGTGCTTGTGGCTGGCAGTTTCTTATTCAAGTGCGTGTTATTTTGCGCAGAATGGGTCTTGCCTCTTTCATGGCCAATTCGTATTTCCTTTGGAGTTGGTCAACCCGCAGCGACGCCCTCAGCACAACTTGCCGGACCTGCAGTCAGCGCACTCCAATCCAAGTGCACTCAACTGACTTCCCCGAGTGGTGCTGCTGCTGTTGTGGTGGTGATGCTGCTGCTGTTGTGGTGTCGGTGCTGCTGCTGGTGTTGTTGTTGTGTCGGTGCTGCTGCTGGTGTTGTTGTTGTGTCGGTGCTGCTGCTGCTGCTGCAGCTGCTCATGGTGGTGGTGGTGGTGCTGCTGTTGCTGCTGTTGGTGGTGGTGGTATTGCTGCTGCTGCACCTGTGCAGCAAATGTTCAGCTTTGGCCCCACAGTGCTGCGCCTCGGGGCTGGCCTACCTTTTCTATGAGCAGGCGCTTCTTTTCAGTGACTTGCAGGATCTCCAAATTGAGTTGTTCGCAGCGGGCCTGGGCGGCCTTGAGTTCTGCGCGCAGCGCCGCCCTTTCCTCTGCAAGGGCTTCGCACTTCACGCAGGAGTTCTGAGACCTCAGAGTCCTTCCAAGTCCGCTGGACAATTTGGAAGCTGCGCGTTCCTCCTTGGGGGAAAAGGTGCGGCTCAGCCGTTTTCGGAGTCTTTGGAAAGAACTTTCTTTCGAAGGCGGCTTCGAGATGGCCATTACCCCAGTGAGGGATTTCGTGTCGGCCTTTTCTGGAGGCTCGCGTGGCTGCCGTTCTGCATTTCTGTCTTCGTCGGAGAGCAGCGAGCGAACGGCTCTGGGCTCGGGAGGCTCTTCTGTGGCTTCTCCGTCTTCTTTAGAAGCAGCAGCAGCATCAGTGGTGCCCTCCCGCGTCTCCTGCGGGGTATCCCTGGGGCCCCACTGGCCATCTTTCTCCGAAGTGGCATCTTGTGGGGACCCGGCGGCTGTGGGGGTCCTGGAGGCTGCGGCCTCAGCCTCTTTAGGGGGGGCCCCCCGCGAGCGAGCAGAGGGCTGCCTACGGAATGCCCGGGGCCCCGGGGCCCCTGACTGCGACGGCGACGCAGGCCGGGCTGCCTCCCCAGAGTCCTCGTGCTGCAGGGGGCCCCCGGGGGGCCCCTCGCTGCTGCTGAGGGCCCGGGGCGAGCCAGAGGCCTGCTGCAGCTCCGAAGGGCGCTCAGTGAGGCCCGAGGGCGCCTCCTGGAGCTGCTGCCGGGTTTGGCTCGGCAGGCGGCGCAGCTGGTCTTCAAGTTCTGCTGCTTTGCGCTCAGCCTCTTCAACTTTTTGCTGCAGTTCTTCTCTTTCCCTCTTCAGCTCCGACACTTCCCGCCGAAGCGCCTCCAGGTCCTGAGGGGCCTCTTCCTCCAGGTCTGGAGGGGCCTCTTCCTCCAGGTCTGGAGGGGCCTCTTCCTCCTCGTCCTGGGGGGCCCCCGGGGCCCCCCCTTCCTCTGGGTCTTGTGGGGCTTCGGCTTCTGCTGGCTGCTCCGCCTCTTCTCCTGCGTCTTCTGCGGGGGGCTGTTCAGCAGCACAACACAAGACAGAGAAAAGGACAATGAGCCTTGCACAGGGGCCTCGGGCTGGGGGCCAGGCTAGGGCTTTTCGCAACTGCAGCCACGCCAAAGAAGGGCTGGGGGCCCCTCACGCACTTCAACGGGACTCTCCGGCTTCTCGGCGGCCTCTTCCTGAAGAATAAAAATGCAAAAGGAAAGGCAGAGGCGTCTCGCGCGGCCAGTCGTGAGGTGTACGTACACCGCAGGGCCGTCGGGTTCTCCCTCACCTTCTTTTCCGGAGGCTTCGCAGCCGACTTCTTCCCGAAACACCTGAAGTTAAGCGAAACGTGAATTGTGGTAGAGACAAATTAGTTTCAAAAAATAGTCTTTGAGCTGAATAATTATAACTTCGGACCAGAGAAAGGCAACAGATAGGGACAATTTAGGCATCGGACAGCTGAAGCTGAAAGGCGAAGCAGCAGCAGCAGCAGCAGCAGCAGCAGCAGCAGCAAGAAAAGCAGCGATAGCTACGGCAGCAACAGCAGCATGTGCTGCACGTAGAAAGAAACCAAGCAGCAGATAGAGCCACACCAAAGCAAGTTTCTGACAGAAGAGAAGAACTGAGACTTCGAAAAGGAGAAAACGAAGCAAACAAAACTTTCGGCAGACAAGTGCAGCAGCAGAAAGCAAACAAGAAGAAGCAGCCAGAGTGGGGCGAAGTGGCAGAAGAAGATAAAACAAAAGGCAGAAGCAAGAGAAGAGAAACGCGCAGAGAACAGAAAGGCTGGGGGATTCCGCCGAGCAGCAAAGGCAGCAAGAAGGGGGCCACGAAAGCTGCTGCTGCTGCAGAGGCGCAGCAGCAAAACAGCAGCACGGAGGCAGCTGCAGCGCGACAGAGAAAAGGAAAAAGAGAACTCACGACATCTCCGGGCCGCCAAGACTGAGGCCTGCAGCAGCTGAGGGAAGGCAAATGAAGTGGCAAAGCCCTCAGCCTCGAACTGGCAGCTCGGAGTGCTGCACTGAGGCCATGGAGAGCTGCTGCAGGCCCTCGGGCTGCTGCCTTTGCTGCCCGCAGCCACTGGGGGGCCCCGCGGGGCCCCTGAGACAGACTCTACAGAGGCAGTCCAGCTTGTCGCCTCTTCAGAGGGCCTCGGGGGCCCCCAGGGGCTCCCCCGGGAAGAGGGGGCTCGGGGCAAAGAAGGCCAGAGGGCTTCTGGAGGCGCTGCTGCTGCAGCAGATCTGCGTCGCTCTCCGCTGCGAATAGGCAGCTGGAGTTCAGACTCAAATATGAAACGGGCTGGAGCCTTACAAATAAGCTAACGCAGGCCACTGGCCACGGGCGGGGTCCAGTGTTGCTGCCGATCTCTGCTGCTGCTGCTGCTGCTGCTGCGGTGTCGATTTGAGGCGTTTGCTGCTGCGCGGCGCTCGGCGCAGCCAGGCGCTGCAGAGTTGGACAAAAAAACCTTTTAAACCTCTAGATAAAGTGTTTAAGGAAGCTGTGAGACGCGCAAACACTCGAAAGACGCCCCTCTGGACTGCAGTCGCGGGCGCTGAGCCGACGCGGCAGAGCTGGTTGAGGCTCGACAGACCAGAGGCCAGTTGGCGCCGCCAGAGCTGCTCCTCGGGGGGAAATACTTTCCTAGTCTTTCAAATTCATTGAAAATAAAGTAAAATGAATGGCTGTTACGGCATAAAAGGGTTTTTATCTGGGGAAGGCCTCTTCTGAACGCAGCATTCGTCGGCGGCTGCAGCAGCAGCAGCAGCAGCTGTGCCACGCGCCGTCGCCACAGCGGCCAAACCACGCAACGCGGCCTTCTCCCCTAATTTTTAAAACTCTTTCCGACTTTAACTGTTTATTAGTTAGACCTAGGCTGTCCGTGGGGCCCCGGGGGCCCTTAAAAGGCACTTTGCTGCCAGTCTGCTGCCTGGGGAGCTGGGCCACAAAGGGAGAAACGCCTGCAGCTAAGCCCCTTGCCTTCGCCTCTCCCCCCCTTAGCCTGTCTCGCTGTCTCTCCGGCCTGCTGCTCTGTCACCTGCTGCCTCGAGGGGCAGCGCTGCAGGCTGCTGCGCTGCTGCTGCCCTCAGCAGCAAAAGAGTGCAGCGCACATTACATTTGCTGCAGGCTGCACCAGCCAGAGGCTGCTGCAGTCCACAGGGGATTTAGTGCTGCTGATAGCTGGCAGCAGCAGGACTCCTGCGAGCAGCTGTAAACAGATTTCCCTTCCTCTAGCTCTGTCTCATTTTGCTTCCTTAGATTTGCTGCAGCGAGCGTTTGTAGTGGCTGCGCAGCGCAGTGTACGTACACCCGAGCCGGGGCAGCTGCGCCCCGCAGCCAGCAGCAACAAAGGCTTCAGGCAGCAGACTGCAGCACAATGCATGCAGAAGAGCGAATTTGAACTTGAATAAAGGCTTTTTGGGGCTTTACTCGAGCACACAAAGCCTAACTCAGTATCTTTTCACTAGTTCTCCAGGCCTCGCCAGGCTGAGTCTACGCAGAAAAGAGTCCTGAAGGTCCTCAAGGGGCCCCCAAGGTCCCATGGGGGGCCCCTTTGGGGCCCCTTTGGGGCCCCCAAGGGGCCCTCAAGGGGTCCTTATGGGGCCCCCAAGAGACGCTCTGGGGGCCCCTGGCCCACAGAGCATCTCCCTGTATTGCTGTACCCCACCTGTGCAGCACAGCGCCCGACAAACAGGGAGGGCCTCCACTTTTAAAGGCCCCCAGGGCCATTAAATGCAGCAGCCTTTGGGGGCCCTTGCTGCAGGGTAGGGGGCCCCCTGCAGCTCCCCTAGGGGAACAGAGGCCCCCTAGAAGGGCCCCTGCAGCGCCCCTAGGGGAGCAGGGGCCCCCTAGGGGGCCCCCCTGCAGCGCCCGTGGGGCACCAGGGGGCCCCTTAGGGGGCCCCCTAGGGGCCCCCCCTGCAGCGCCCGTGGGGCACCAGGGGGCCCCTTAGGGGGCCCCCTCAGGGTCACTGGACCCCCCGTGGTGCTGCGCTGGGAAAGGCTCTTTAACTTGCTGCCTCTTTGGGGGCCCTGGGGTCTTTACAGAGGGGCTTAAATGGCCACAGCACTGCAGCAGCGCTGCAGCACGATTTACCTGTAGACTTTTCTCTACTGTTTCTGCGGCAGCAACTGAAGAGCAGCAGCAGCAACAGCAGCAGCACTAGCAGCATTAGCAGCAGCATTGGCAGCAGCAACAGCACCCTCAGCAGCATCAGCATTAGCAGCAGCATTGGCAGTAGCAACAGCAACCTCAGCAGCATCAGCAGTATTAGCAGCAGCAGCATTGGCAGCAGCAGCATTGGCAGCAGCAGCATTGGCAGCAGCAATAGCAGGAGCAGCAGCAGCAAGAAGAGGCCTGCAAGGCGGCCAGTGCGTGTGCTGCCAGCCAGGCAGCAAACAGCTTAAGATTAAAAGAACAAAAGTTTCGTTGCTGCCTCGGGGGGCCCCCCTGGCTGTGGGCCGGCCAGCAGGCGAGAGAGGGGGGCCCCCGGCAAGCGTGGTAAGAAGCAAACAGTAAGAAGCAAGCAGGGGGACGGGGAGGTGGCTGCGTCTGTGCTGCAGGCCTGCTGCTCCGTCACAGGCACGCTGCTGCTGCTGCAGTTCGCGCTGCTCCGTCGGCTCTCTCTCTGCTGCTTCCTATGTGTCTGAAATCTGGGCAACAGGCCCGAGGCCGCCAACGGCACCTTCTCCTGCTCGAGCCCCCGCGGCAGCAGCAGCAGCAGCTGCTGCTGCTGCTGCTGCTGCTGCTCCACGGTCTCTTTCATCGTGGAGCACAACGGTTTTGGCAGACGCAACTGTCAAGGCTGCGGTGACTGCGCTGCTGCTGCTGCTGCTGCTGCTGCGGCTGCTGCGGCTGCCTGAGAGCAGCCTCTGCTCGGCACTGGCCTGCTGCTGCACCGGGCGCGCAGTCTTGGGGGCCCCCCCCAGCCAGTTCTGGGCTACAGTACCCAGCCAGGGTATAGCGCGGGGCCCCTCGGGGGCCCTCCTGGGGTGCGCGTACCTGCTGGGGGCTGCAGCAGCTGCGCTGCGGGTGTCGGGGGGCCCCCCTTGGGGGCCCCTGGCCTGCGCTGCAGCAGCTGCTTCGCGCTGCCTGGCTTGCTTGGGGGCCTCCCGCTGGCCGCGGGCAAAGGCACTGGCTGTTGGCTGCTGGGGGCCCCTCCTGCTGCACCCTGGGGGGCCCCCGGGGGCCCCCATGCGGGCCTCCAGCTCCAGCAGCTGCTGAATGAAGCCCACGTTGGGTCTGGCTATGGGGCGGTTGCGGCGAACTGCCAAGTAAGAAGAACGGAAAGTGTGGCCCTCATAAATGATTAAATAGGCCTGTGCAGCAGCAGCAGCAAGGCAAAAGAAGTACAAAAAGGGATTAAAAGAAGCAAAAAACCAAAAAAATAATTAAAAAATAAAATAATTAATCAAAAACTGCTGCTGCAACTCACCATACAAACTGCCACAGAACGCGATATGCCCTTCTCGCAGTGTACGAACACGTTGCAACCTCTGCAGCACACACAGAAGCAGCAGCCCGAGCCAGATTAGCCAGCAGCAGCAGCAGCAGCAGCAGCAGCAGCAGCAGCAGCAAGTGCGAGGAGAACGAGGAAACACAAGGCACGAATGCATGCGAGCAGCAGGAGAGCCCAGGGGAAGAGATGCAAGCAGCAGCAAATAAAAAGAAAGCAGCAGCAAATAGAGTTTTATCCCTCGCAGCCAGGAAAAAGATTCTAGCAGCAGCAAATAAAAGGGAAAGCAGCAGCAGCAGCAAATAAAAGAGAAAGCAGCAGCAGCAGCAAATGGAGTTTTGTCTCTTGCAGCCAAAGTAGAGATAAGGGGAAGGTGCAGCAGCGAATGAGACAGCAGAAGCAGCAGCTAGAAGCAACAAGCAGCAGCAGCAGAAGCAGCAATT
Source organism: Eimeria necatrix (assembly GCF_000499385.1). NCBI lineage: Eukaryota > Apicomplexa > Conoidasida > Eucoccidiorida > Eimeriidae > Eimeria > Eimeria necatrix. The sequence goes on along the minus strand of NW_013654805.1, from coordinate 38,159 downwards.
CGTTTGGGCGTGATAAAAGATTTCAGGAGAAAGTGACTAGGGTCTAGGGCTTCGAACACCAGATTTAGGGTTTAGGGTTTAGGGTTTAGGGTTTAGGGTTTAGGGTTTGGGAGGCTCACCTCAGCAGCGCTTCCCTGACTGCCCCGAGAGACAAGTGGTCGAACTGCATGGCCTGCAGCAGCCAAGAGCAGGCAAACCGCCAGCAGCAATCAACAGCAGCAGCCAGCAGCAGCAGCAGCAGCAGCAGCAGCAGCAGTGAGCACAACTCAGCAGCAGCACCCCTCCGCTCTAGTGAGCCGCAGCACCCAGCAGCCCTCAGCAGCCCTCCCCAGCCGCAGCAGCACCCGCAGCATCTGCAGCAGCAGCACCCGCAGCAGCAGCAGCAGCACCCGCAGCAGCAGCAGCAGCACCCGCAGCAGCAGCACCCGCAGCAGCAGCAGCACCCGCAGCAGCAGCACCCGCAGCAGCAGCAGCACCCGCAGCAGCAGCCGCAGCACCCGCAGCAGCAGCACCCGCAGCAGCAGCAGCAGCACCCGCAGCAGCAGCACCCGCAGCACCCGCAGCAGCAGCAGCAGCAGCAGCAGCAGCAGCAGCAGGGGGACCTGGTTGGGGTCGTCGAGGAGGGGGTGGACGCAGTGGCGGATGGCGAGGGCCCTGTAGAGTTGCTGCTGCTGCTGCGGCCAGGCCCCGAAGGGCCACGCTGCTGTCAGCACCAGCCCGATCTGCAGCGCCTGCAGCAAAGCCCCATCCAGTGCATGCGCCAAAGACCCCACAAAAAGCCTTCCTGGAGTTTTTGTTGCAACAAGTCCGGGGCCCAAAGTGCTGCTGTTAACTCCCACGGGGAGGCCCGCGAGGAAGGCAGCAATTTCCCGCGTTGCTGCAGCAGCAGCGGGGCTGCTGCGGTACAGCCACAGCGCTCGGGGGCCCCCCGCGGGGCCCCCGGGGCCCCCGGGGGCCCCGGGGCCCCCGCAGGGGCCCCCGCAGGGGCCCCCGCCGCAGGGGGGCCCCCCGTGGGGGGGGCCCCCCGAAGCCCCGCAGCCGGGGGGGGCCCCGGGGGCCCCCAGCGGGGGCCCCCCGGGGGGCCCCACGCCCAGCGACTCCCAGCCACAGCCAGCAGCAGCAGCAGCAGCAACTGGCACTCGAGGGTGAGAAGCTCCCGGAACTGAACAAAGAAATGCTGCAGCAGGCAAAGTTCCTGCTGCTAAAGCTGGAGACTTCTGCAGCTCCATGCGGCGGCTGCGGCGAGCCGCCACCAACGGGAACAGCCACATCGTTCTGCTGCTGCTGCTGCTGCTGCTGCTGCTGCTGCTGCTGCTGCTGGTCCTGCTGCTGCTGGTGGGAGGGGGGGATGTATGGCCACACGGCACTCCTGGTGCTGCTGCTCCTTCTCCCGC
>NW_013654805.1:16765-31765 GCF_000499385.1 Eimeria necatrix | reverse complement strand
AGCCAGAAGGGGCATAAGGAGTGTAAGGAAGGTCCGGACTTAGCCGCAAAAGGCCCTCTGCTGCGTCCAGAGCTGCTTCGGGGGCCCCCAGGGGGCCCCCCAGGGGGCCCCCCAGGGCCCCTGCTGCGTCAAACGCGGCTTCGGGGGCCCCCAGGGGGCCCCCCAGGGCTGCAGCGTAGGCCATGGCGGGGCCCCTGGCCAGGGGGGCCCCCAAAAGGTACTTTTAATTAATTCAGAAAGAGATGAATTTGAAGTTTAATTTGGCAGCAAAAAGAAGAGTTGAAGAGGCATGGGGCCGCAGCGGGGGCTGCGCAGCAGCACTTCGCCGCGTCGCCGCAGCAGAAACGCTGCTGCTGCTGCTGCTGCTGCTGCTGCTGCTGCTGCTGGGGGTTGCAGCAGCAAAGGGCCACTGGCACGCACGGGGGTGACCAGTGGTCCTTGGGGGAGGCCTGCAGCAGTGGCCCTGGGGCGGCAGACCGCTGCTGCTGCTGCTGGGGCCCCGTAGACTCAAGTTTGGGGGAACTCCGCGGGCCAAAAGCACCACAAGACACAAATGCTGCTTCTTTAAAGAGTTTTCGAAGTCTTTTGCTGCTGCAGCGCAGCAAAAAGCTGCAGCAAGCAGCAGCCTTGCTGCTGTCGTGGAAGCCGGTGGCCCAGCAGGGGCCCTGCTGTCGATGAGTGTCGGCGCTGCTGGGGGCCGCTGCGGGGCCGCGCCGCTGCTTCTGCGTGTGCAAATGAATGAATAAAATAAATAAAATAATAAAATAAATAAAATAAATAAACAATTGAGCAAATTAACTGAAAATAAACCGCAGGGGGTTCTCGCGAAGCTTCAGTGGCGCCGCGGCCGCCGCCTGCAGTGCTGAGACACTGCAATGGGGCTCGCCAGTGGCCTAGAAAATAGCTAGCTAGCGATCTGCAAGGAAACGCGGCACTAAAGGCGGAAAAAAACCTCCAAATAAGAAACAAATAATAAAAATAATTATTCAGTTCCAAAGAAAAGGTGAAATGTGCGGAAATTCGGTGAAGACTGGGGCTGGCGACAGCGCCGGCAGCTGTGCGGCCTCCCCCCTAGGGCTCCGAGAAAGAGCGAATCGACGAGACAGACATGAGACTTTTTTGCAAATAAATAAACAAAACAAATAAAACAATAAAATAAATAAAATAAATAAACAATTGAGCAAATTAACTGGACACTAAACTGCAGGTATTTCGACGAAATAAAGCTTCAGAGGCCGTGCTGGGTGTAGTGTGTAGACCTGTACAGGGGCAGCAAACAGCCCACCCGCCCGCCGCTGCTGCACTTAATGCCTTTAAATAATAAATTTAATTGTTTAATTTGCAAAATTAAAAACAAAAATCTTTTTTTCGAAGTCGAGAGCTCCAAAAAGACCCCAAAGACCGCTCATCTCTCCCGCCTCACCCCCGCCCTCCAGCCCACGCCCGGGGCTCGCAGCAGCAGCAGCAGCAGCAGCTCCGGGTAAAAGCCACTCAATTTGCTGCACTTTGTCTTAACTTTTAATTTATTGCATTTTATTTTAATTCTAAATCTCCATTTAAAGCTCTTTTCCAGTTATTCCCTTTCGCTGCGGCTGCCCAGGCCCCGCCAGCTGCAGCAAGAGCAATTAGCTCAACAGGCTGGCACGCTGCAGCAGCAAAAGAGCTCTCTGCTGCTGCTGCAGCAGCAGCAGCAGCAGCTGCTGCTGCCTCAGCTCTGTGCCTCTCTGCATAAACTTCGTCTCTTTATCTATTTGTCTCTGCGCTAATTAATACACATTTGTGGGGTCAAATTAGTTGGCAGCTTTTGTTGCTGCTGCTGCCTCTGTCTGTACACCCCAACTGCTGAACTCTACGGTGTACGTACACCTCAGCAGCCCGCATGCAAACTCGTCCAAACCCAAATATTCAAAGCTGTCCCTTGCACAAAAAGAACAAAAGTTGGGGCCCCCGGGGGGCCCCCCAACCCGCCCACAGTGCAGATGGGCGGGCGCCAGGAGCTGCCGGGGTGGTGTTTTGGTGGGGTTGCTGCTGCTGCAGCTTGCTGCAGCGCTGCTGCAGCAGCTTGCTGCAGCGCTGCTGCAGCAAGAAGAAAGCTCAAGGGTTTATTTACTTGTTTGCTGCCTCTGCTTCCTCTGCGAGCTTCTTGGCGTGCTTGCCAACCTGAGAAGCACAAGCGCAAACCCTAAACCCTAAACCCTAAACCCTAAACCCTACACCCCGAGAAAACCTCACTTGCAACCCCAACTAAACCCTCGGCCTTAGTTACAAACCCTCGGCTGCCTCGCCAGCCCCTCGCCCCCGCACCCATCTACAGAACTTATCCAAACCCTAAACCCTAAACCCTAAACCCTAAACCCTCACGTTCTTCGCGTCTCTGAGCTGCTTCCTGAGAGTGGCATAGGCGCGGAACTTCCTCTCTTCCTCCGTTATCACCCTGGCCTGCAAACCCTCAGCAGCAGCAGCAGCAGCAAAACCGAAACCCTCGCAAACCCCCGCAAACCCTAAACCCTAGCTCCCGCAAACCCTAGCGCTCGCAAACCCTAAACCCTAGCTCGGCCGGCGCAGCAGAGGGCATCAGCATTGCAGATTTCGAAAACGCCATTGCCTTTTGAGGCTGCGAAATAATAAAAGTGATCATCAAAAGCCCTTTTGTTTTGCTGCAGCTGCTGAGGTGTCTGTACACCTGAAGAGTTGGGGTGTACAGGCAGCTCGGGCGGCGGCCGCCGGCGATCGCCGCCGATCGCCTTCCACTTGATCATTTTTCTTCGTTTTTTTTCCATTTTTTTGCAAAATTAATGTTTTATTTCTTTTATTTCCCAAAAACTCACGCGGATCTTCTTCCGGGGCCGCTCGATCGGCAGCGAATCCGCAATTTTCGCCTGTTTCACGTTTTGAATTTGCGACTTGGGGGTGTCCGCAGGCACGCCAGCCAAACCCTTCTTCGCCTTAGACCCGCGCTGCAGCAAAAAGAAACTTTTCAAAAAAGCCATTAAACAAACAATTCGAATCGAAGCAGCAGCAGCAGCGGCAAGAGCAGCAGCAGCAAGAGCAGCAGCAGCAAGAGCAGCAGCCGCAGCACCAGGAAACGCAGCAAAGTGCAGCAAACTGGCAACAGGAGGAGCAGAAGAGCAGCAGACGCAGCAGCACGAGACCCTGCTGCAGCAGCAGCAGCAGAAGAGCAGCAGCAGCAGCAGCAGCAAAGAACGGACCTGGAAGAGAACCAGTTTGCTGAGGTAGAGTTTGAGGCGATTCACATTTGTGTTAAGAGACTCTTGGCTTCTGTTGCGGCGGCGGTGGTCCACAGCAATGCCAATGGACAAGGCCACTCGGGGGGAAATGCCCACGGCCTGCAGCAGCAAGCAGCAGCAAGCTAGCTGCCCGCGTGCAGCAGCAGCAGCAGCAGCAGCAGCAGCAGCAGCAGCAGCAGCAGCAGCAGCAGCAGCGACGCACCTTCAGCTCCTCCAGGGTGAAGCCGCGCCCTTCCCTCAGCTTGATGTTGTACTTCTGCGTGGGGCAGCGCACAGCTGGCCGCAGCAGGCCCAACGGTCTGCAGCAGCAGCAGCAGCAGCAGCAGCAGCAGCAGCAGCAGCAATGGGCCCTCAGCCGCGTCTGGCTGCGCCACAGGCTTGCGTACAGTCCGCAACTGACCACTCCGCCGCCCGCTTCCACGCCGCAGCAGCAGCAGCACAAGCAGCAGCAGCACAAGCAGCAGCAGCAGAGCAGCAGCACCACTGCAGCAGCAAGAGCAGCAGCAGCACCATTGCAGCAGCAGCACCATTGCAGCAGCAGCACCACCCGCAGCAGCAGCACCATCCGCAGCAGCAGCAGCACCACCCGCAGCAGCAGCACCACCCGCAGCAGCAGCACCACCCGCAGCAGCAGCAGCAGCACCCGCAGCAGCAGCACCACCCGCAGCAGCAGCAGCACCACCCGCAGCAGCAGCAGCAGCAGCACCCGCAGCAGCAGCAGCACCACCCGCAGCAGCAGCAGCACCACCCGCAGCAGCAGCAGCAGCAGCAGCAGCACCACCCGCAGCAGCAGCAGCAGCAGCAGCAGCTGACCGGACTCCGAGTTTGGCAGCTTTTTTTTGTCGCTGGAGTCTGCGGCGCTGCTTGCGCGCGGGCTGGTCGAACCAGGTGCGGACGAAGCGCTGCCAGTCCTTGCGGAAGTGGGCGTTGGGCAGCTGGGCCGAGCGGCTCACCATCTTCGCCTGCAAACCCTAAACCCTAAACCCTAAACCCTAAACCCTAAACCCTAAACCCCAAACCCTAGGCAATACACCCGGCCCGGGCCTGGCCGCGCGGGGCAAGTGCGGCGGCAACGGCTGGGAAGGGAGAGGGGCAAATGCAGGGGTCTGGAGGCGAAACCCTAAACCCTAAACCCTAAACCCTAAACCCTAAACCCTAAACCCTAGAACGGAGTGCCGGGCAGCGCGCGGGGCCGCTCGGGAGGCCTAGAGCCGTGGGGGGCAAATGGGCAAACGAAAAGTTTTAATTCAGCAAAAAAACAGATTTAAGAACTTTACGCAGCAGCAGCAGCAGCAGCTCCGCTGCAGCGGACAGCAGCAGCACGGTAACCGTACCTCGGGGAAGCAGCAGCAAGCTCAAGGTCAGCAGCCACGAAAGGTCTAAAGAAGAGAAAAAGAACTCCCGAGAAGCGCAGCAGCAGCATGCAGCAGCAGCAGCAGCTGCTGCTGCGGCTGCTGTACTTCTTCCCCACAGCAGCCGCTGCAGCAGCAGCCGCGGCTGCTGCAGGGCTGCTGCAGCCTCGACTGCAGCAGCAGCAGCAGCAAACGCGCCACGGCGCCATTAAACTTATTACTTGAAGGAAACCCTCCTCGTTTGTCTTTCTGTTTGCCTCCTTCTCCAGACTCGACCAAGGTAGCCCCCGCTGCTGCTGCTGCTGCTGCTGCTGCTGCTGCTGCTGCTGCTGCTGCTGCGCCCCGCACTGCGGATTCGGGGCCTGGCCTCTCCAGCGGTATTCTTTTTCCTTTTCGTATTCTTTAGCACGAGCGCATGCGTCAAGGCAGCAACGGCAGCAGCAGCAGCTGCAGCAGCAGCAGCAGCAGCAGCCGCCGCTCCTGCTGCTGCTGCTGCTGCTGCTGCTGCACATGCATGGGCTGTGCGGTGGCTGTACACCTGAATCGCAGTGCACCTAAACAGACCTCCTCTTGCTGAACACTCGCCCCCCTTTTCGCCGGGGCCCCTCACCTGCTGCTGCTGCTGCTGCTGCTGCTGCTGCTGCTGCTGCTGCAGAAGATGTCTGAGGCCCGGAGGACCCGGAGGGTGCAGACCTTCGGCCGCAAGAAAACTGCTGTTGCTGTTGCCCTCTGCACTGAAGGCCAGGGCCTCATAAGGGTCAATGGGGCCCCCCTGCATTTGCTGAAGCCCGAGGCCCTGCGGGTGAAGGCCTGCGAGTCCATCCTGGTGCTGGGTGAGGGTTTAGGGTTTAGGGTTTAGGGTTTAGGGTTTGGGGTTTGGGGTTTGGTTTGGGCTGGGCAGGGGTTGGGTTGGGCGCTGCAGGGGTTGGGCGCCTGCCGGGGATGCCGCGGGGAGCAGCAGTCCGGCGGAGCCCTCCGGCGAGGGTTTAGGGTTTAGGGTTTAGGGTTTAGGGTTTAGGGTTTAGGGTTTAGGGTTTGCGCGGCAGGCAAGAACCGCTTCGAGGGCATTGACATTCGCGTGCGGGTTCGGGGCGGCGGTTTCGTCTCGCAAGTTTACGCCATTCGCCAGGCCATTGCCAAGGGGGTTGTGGCCTACCACCAGAAGTGTGAGGGTTTAGGGTTTAGGGTTTAGGGTTTAGGGTTTAGGGTTTAGGGTTTGGCTCTCCAAACGCCGCCGGCGTCTGCCCCGCGTTTCGTTTCGCGCCCTGGAGGCGGCGCCCCGCCCCCCGCCCGCCCAGGCAGCGCCCAGGCCCGCCCAGCGCCCAGGGCTTAGGGTTTAGGGTTTAGGGTTTAGGGTTTAGGGTTTAGGGTTTAGGGTTTGCGCGCAGACGTGGACGAAGCCACCAAACGCGAAATCCGAGACGCCCTCGTGGCCTGCGACCGCTCTTTAGTCGTTGCAGACCCTCGCCGTTGCGAGCCGAAGAAGTTCGGGGGCCCTGGGGCCCGCGCGCGCTACCAGAAGTCTTACCGTTGAGCTGCTGCAGCAGCAGCAGCTGCTGCAGCGGCGGCGGCGGGCGGGTGCTGCTGGCAGCACCGGGGCGCGTCCTGGTGCTGGTGGCTGCGGCAGCGCTGCGGTGGCCGGCTGGCTAGCTAGCTGCCTGTGAACTTGGTGCGGTGCAACACTGCGAGTTGAAAAGCTCTTTAAGGTCTCTTTCGTTTGCTGACGCGAAGGTGCACCTAGATGACAGCTAGCCAGCTAGCTAGCCAGCTAGCTAGCTAGTTGAGTCTGTGGCTAGCTAGCTGAACTTCACTGCTAGCTAGCTGGCTAGCTAGCTAGCTAGCTACGCAGTCCGGCAGCGCCAGAGAATTAGTTGAGAGAAAGTCGCAGTGAAGCTTTAGCAGCAAAAAGGGGGCTAAACGGTCCCTGGCTAGCTAGCCACGCTAATGGCTAGCTGGCCAGCTAGCTAGCTAGCTAGCTAGCCACACTGCTTACTAGCTGGCAACGCTAATGGCTAGCTGGCTGGCTAGCCAGCTAGCCAGGCTATGCGTTGGGACTGGCTGACGGCAGCACCTCTCTAAGCTCGCTGTCAAGTTGGTGGGTAGCGGAGAGCTAGCTAGCCACCGGAAGAGCTAGCTAGCTGCTGGAGCAGCTAGCTAGCCACTGCAGCAGCTAGCTAGCCACTGCAGCAGCTAGCTAGCTCCTCAGCTAGCCCGTCTGGGCCTCGACGGGCAGCAGAAGGTCCTCGAGCTGGCCAGTTGGCTGGCTAGCTAGCTGGCTAGCTATCTAGCTATCTAGCCAGCTAGCTAGCCAGCCAACCAGCTAGCTATCTAGCTAGCCAGCTAGCTGGCTGGATAGCGGGTCCCCTAAATAGGCGCCTCAGAAGCTGGATCGGCGCTTCTCTTGCTGAGGAGTTCGCTAGCCAGCTAGCCGACCCGCTAGCTAGCTAGCTAGCTGGCCAGCTAGCTAGCTAGCTAGCTGGCTGGCTAGCTAGCTAGCTAGCTAGCTAGTCAGCGTGGCTGTGGGGCCGGCTGTTCCTCTCAGCCCTGTAGGGGGCCCTCTTGTGGGGGCCCCCAATGACCCTCATTTTGGCCCCACAGGCCTCGTGGGCCCCACAGCCAAAAACTTCAACTGTGGGGCCCCTAGGCCCGGGGGCCCCCCTGCTGCTGCTGCTGCTGCTGCTGCTGCTGCTGCTGCTGCTGCAGGGGGCCCCCCGGGGCTGGCTGGAGCTGCCCCTTGGGCTGACTTTTCGGTCTCCAGAATCTGCTGCGAGAGTCCTTCTGCAGCGCAGCAGCAAACAGCAGCAGCAGACGGCGAGCTGCTGCAGCAGCCGCGCGAAGCAGCAGCAGCAGCCAAACGACGCAGCAGCAGCAGCAGCAGCAGCAGCAGCAGCAGCAGCCAAGCGAAGCAGCAGCAGCAGCCGCACGAAACAGCAGCAGCTGCTGCTGCGTGCAAGGCGCGCCGCCCCTCAGGTGTACGTACACCTGGCTGCAGACACTCTCCCGGAAACGCATTTTCACTTTTTCAATTTTGCAAAATTAAATTAAAAAACATTTTAATTTAATTAAACACTTTTGTGTTTTCAAAGAGGGACAGAAATGTCTTTAATTGAAATCCAATTCTTCTGCAGCTCGGGCGCCTTTGAACTGCATTTGAGCCGTTTTTGCTGCTGCTGCTGCCTCTGCTGCTGCTGCTGCATATGCTGCTGCTGCTGCTGCTGCTGCTGCTGCTAGAGCAGGGCTCTTTGAGGTCTTTCAGCCCACAGAGCTGCTTGGGAGGCTGCATGCGCGGGGCTGCCTATTGTGTCTAGCTGCTTCAAAATATAACTGACTACTGCTGCTGCTGCTGCTGCTGTGCTGCTGCTGCTGCTGTGCTGCTGCTGCTTCTGTGCTGCTGCTGCTGCTGCTGCTGCTGCTGCTCGTGCGGCGCGGCCTGACGGCGTGCGCGGTGTACGTACACTCCGGCGCCGCATGCAGGTCCCTCGTCGAGGGATTTGGAAACTGATTTAATTTAAAACTTTAATTCTTTTGAATATTTTTATATTTATTTTAAATTTATAATTCTGCAAAAAAGAAAAAAACTGAGACCCACTTGAAGCCAAAAGCCTCCACAAACTGCCTCGCCTCTTCGCAGTCTTCGAAGCTCCTGCACAGCTCCCAGCGCTCCCCGCTGCTGCTGCTGCTGCTGCTGCTGCTGCTGCTGCTGCTGCTGCTGCTGCTGCTTTTCGCGCTGCCTGGAGGCGGTGGGGCTGCTGCAGCAACAGCAACAAAGGCGCATTCCTTCTTCGCTTGGCAGCCATCAGCAGCAAACGCCCCTGCCCCGCTGCGTGCACTATCTTAGGGTTTAGGGTTTAGGGTTTAGGGTTTAGGGTTTACGCTTTCGCCGCAGCCTGCAGTGCACCGCCATCAACTCCAGCCACTCTTTTGCTTCCTCAAATGCTGCCCAGGGGTCCCGCAGCGACAGCGGCAGCGCAGCAGGTTCTCCGGGGGCCCCCTGTGCAAAAGGGGGCCCCCGGGGGGCCCCGCAGCAGCAACAGGGGGGCCCCCTGCTGCTGCAGGGGGGCCCCCAGTTGTGGGGGGCCCCTCGGCAGCAGCTGAAGACTCTGCTGGGGGGGTGCTGAGATTGGGGGCCCCCGGGGGGGCCCCTGCAGCTAGCTGCGCTGCTGCTGCGTCTGCTGCTGCTGCTGCTGCTGCTGACTCTGCTGCTGCTGCTGCTGCTGCTGCTTCTGCCCCCATGGCAGCACATGAGGGAACTGCTGCTGAGGCAGCGCCGCTTGTTCCATTTGTGTCTCTCGGAAGTTCCCGATCTGCTTCATCCTCGCTGCTGCTGCTGCTGCTGCTGCTGCTGCTGCTGCTGCTGCTGCTGAGTTCAACCTCATGTGCCGCGGACTCGTCGCCGGAGGACCAGCTGCCTTGCTGCTCCTGAGCTGCTGCCAGCAGCAAAGCAGCAACTCGCTTGTTCTGCTGCTGCTGCTGCTGCTGCTGCTGCTGCTGCTGCTGCTTGAGCAGCCTGCGCAGCCGCCGTGCAGCAGCAGCAGCAGCAGCTCGCTGTCTGCTGCTGGGGGCCCCCAAAAGCCGCTTCATTTTTGAGGGCCCCTTTTTTGTCCCTTGTGTCTCCTTGAGCTCGGGAGGACCAGCAGCATCTGCTGCTGCTGCTGCTGCTGCTGCTGTTGCTGCTGCTGCTGTTGCTGCTGCCGTTGGTGTTGCTGCTGCTGCTGCTGCTGGTGCCGGTGTTGCCGGTGCTGCTGCTGCTGTTGCTGCTGCTGCTGCTGGCGAGGCGTTCGCAGGCTGCAGCCGCGCAGCAGCAGCAGCCCGCAAAGGCGGCGGCAGCACAGAAAGCATGCTGCTGCTGCTGCTGCTGCTGCTGCTGCTGCTGCTGATCATGGAGCACAGCTGCGCATATGCTGCAGCACTGCATGCAGGAAAGGCCGGAAGGGCCGAGGAGGGCCTCGGGGGCCCCTCGAGGGGCCCCTGAAGAAGTACCCCTGAGACTCCAACGAAGACGCAGCGCATCCTTTGCTGCTGCTGCTGCTGCTGCTGCTGCTGCTGCTGCTGCTGCTGCTGCTGCTGCTGCTTCGGAGTCGTGAGGGGGCCAAGCGGGCTCCGAGGGACCGAAGCAGAGGCCCCCCGGGGGGGCCCTGGCTGCTGCGTCTCAACAGCAACGGGCCTCAGGACTTCATCCCATGTGACTCTGCTGCTGCTGCTGCTGCTGCTGCTGCTGCTGCTGCTCACTGCTGCAGCATACCGCAGCAGCAGCAGGTGGCCCGCGGCCCCTGCTGCTGCGGGCTGCTGCGGAGTCCCCGCCCCAAAACGCTGCAGCGGCGTCAGGGGGCCCCCAGGGGGCGTCAGCTGCAGCCGCTGCAGCTTTTGCTGCTGCTGCTGCTGCTGCTGCTGCTGCTGCTGCAGCTGAGTGGGCGTGTCTAGCCGCCTGCGCCTCGCCAAGGGCACATCTGCCTTGGGGGGCCCCCTCCTAACTATGGGCGGCTGGAGGGGCCCCCTGTCCCTCGGGGGCCCCTCTTCTTTGCCGCTGGGCGGCGAGCTGCTGCTGCTGCTGCTGCCTGCTGCTGCTGCTGCTGCTGCTGCTGCTGCTGCTGGGTCAGGGTCAAGCTGCAAATGGGCCGCAACGAACTCCACGTCGCTCAGCACTTCCGGCAGCGCAGCAGCCAAAAACGACAGCGGCAGAAAGGTCAAGGGGGCCCCGGGGGGCCCCCCAGGGGCCCCGGGGGGCCCCCCAGAAGGGCTGGTGTTTAGAAAAGCCGCACACAAGTTCTTGCTGAGCTCCGGGGGAAAGGCAGGGCCCAAGAAGGCCAGGCCAGGGGGGGGGCCCCCCGGAGAGGGGCCCCTCAGAAGAGGGGGGCCCCCAGGGTACTGAGGAGGGTTTGGGGGGCCCCTGGGGACAGCTTGCTGCAGGGCCAAAGCCAGGCAGCTGCGGGGCAGCTCTTGGGTCAAAAGGGGGCCCCTTTGAGGGGCCTGGGGGGGGGCCCCCGGGGGCCCCTCGGGGGAGAGGGGCCTCGCCAGCATTGGGGGCCCCCAAAGGGGCATATAACAAAAAAGGGCACAGCGGGAGTGGAGGGGGCCCCCCGGGGCCCCACTTAAGAGGCCCCCTAGGCCAGTTAGTGCCTTTCAAAAGTCCGCAGCTTGGAGGGTACTTTGCAGGGACGAAAATGGAAAGACAGGGGCCCCTTGGGGGCCCCCGGGGGGCCCCCAGCAGAATCGGAGGCAGCGGCGGCTGCAGACCCCAGCCCCTCCTTTGCCCCGAGTGTTTGCGCGTTGAAGTCCTTTATTTTTATTTGTGAGGGAAATAAATGAAAAGGGCTTTCTTTGTTTCGCAGTTTTCGCGGAGGTGTAGGTACACCGCGTCGCTGTGGCGAGACCCGCCCAGCAGGGCCCTCCCGCGCTGCTGAAGGCCTTTGCGGAATATTTTCCGAAATGTTTAAAGCGAATTACCTTTTAATTGCATTTCAAAATGGAATTTGCATTTAATTTGAAATTTGCAGCTTCTTTGGCTGGAGTGACGCGGCCGAGACCGGCTCGCCGGTGCACCCAGGCACTTCCCACAGCCCAGTGTTCACAAGTTGAATCTGTACAAGATGGGCTTCAAAATTCAACAAATTGCAAATAAAACTTCTTCAAAATTCAAAATTAAACTTATTTTGAATAAAAAATAACTTAATCGTCAATTCAAAGGCGAATTTGTCGTCAATTTAAAGCCCAATTCGCACACATTTGCAAATTGAATGCGGGGGGAAAGGAAACTTGAATTTGTAAAACCCCGAAATTATGTCGGGAAATTCCGAAATTTGAATTTAATTTCTTTTGCAAATTGAATTTAAATTCATTTGCAAAGTGAAGTTGAAGTTTTTTGCGGAGTGAAATCGAGGCAAATTGCAAATCGAGTTTACGAAAACTCGCAAATTGAATTCAAATTCTCCTTCAAGGTGTTTATATTTTTCGCAAATCGAGTTTAAAGTCTTTTGCAATTTAAAATTTCAATCTTTAGTCGAAATCACGCCTTCTGGAGGCGGAAATGCAAGTTGAAAATGGAATTAGGGTTTAGGGTTTAGGGTTTAGGGTTTAGGGTTGGGGTGACATAGACTTGAATTCGGGGAATGCTGCGACTTGAACTTGAGGGTTGTTGCAAGTTAAATTGAATTTCTTTTGCAAATTAAATTGAATTTCTTTTGTAAATTAAATTAAATGTCTTTTGCAAATAAATAAAAAGTCCTTTGAAGTTCCTTTTCGAGTTTTTTGCAAACTAAATTTCTGCTGTCGGGCGACTTGTTGCAACTTGAATTTCCCTTTCCCGCAAGTTGAATTTCCAGTTTCTTGCAAATTGAATCTCCAGTCTTCTTCAAATTGAACTTTTATTCTTTTAAATATTAAATTTGGACTTTTTAGAATTTAAATTCGAAGTTTTCTGCAAATTCATCTTCTGAAATCATTGCAAGTTGAATTTGAAGTGCGCTGCAAATCGAATGGATATTTTCTCCAAACTGAATCTGCAAGCAGATCAAGAATTCAAAAATGATAAATAATTATTTATGTTGCTCTACTGAAATCGTTAAATGCCTAAACAGCAGCAGCAGCAGCAGCAGCAGCAGCAACAGCAGCAGCAGCAGCAGCAGCAGCAGGCACCCCGTGTGGCTTATCATCCCACCGACAGGAAATAAATTAATCCGAAAATGCAAATGAAAATAAAGAAGCAAAAATAAACCCAAAAGATAATAAAAATGAAAATATCCAAAAAGATGAAAAAAATAATCCAGAAAACAAAAAAGATGAATTTGATTTCCAAAGACAAATCAGAAATTTAAAAGAAGCAGAAAAGACGGAATAATAAACTAGAATGCAAAATATGAAAAGGAAATCAAAAAAGAAATAAAAAATAAAATTAATTAAATAAAAACAGAATTGAGAAAAAAGGATCAAAAGTGGCACAAAGTGAATATAAATAAAAAAGAACAAAAAGGATAAATCCAAAACAAAAGAAAAGAAAAGATCCATTTATTTAAAAAAAAAAAGAATTAACACCAAAGAGGAGATCATGGAGGAACAAAAAGGGAATTAATGAATTAAATGAACTAAAATAATAAACTAATTGACAAAAAGGAGCAAAAATAATAAACTGATTAACAAAAAAGAACAAAAAAGAAAAATAAATGAACAAATAAAAGCATAAAGATGAATTTATAATCAAAAAAGACCCCAGGAGGACCTGGGGGCCCCCACAGTTCAATGACCCCCAGAGAGGGGCCCCCCAGGGGCCCCCCGGGGGCCCCCAAGGGGCCCCCATTGTTCCCTTGCTGTGCCTCCCTAGGCAGCCCTAAGTACCCTCAAAGGGGCCCCCCAAAGGGGGCCCCTAGAGAGGGGCCCCCTAAAGGGGGCCCCTATTGGTGGGGGCCCCTGCAGGGGGCCCCTAGAGTGGGGCCCCCTGTAGGGGGCCCCTAGAGAGGGGCCCCCTACAGGGGGCCCTTACAGGTGGGGGGCCCTTCAGGGGGCCCCTAGAAGAGGGGCCCCCTTCAGGGGGCCCCTAAAGGAAAGCTTCTAGGAAGGGGCCCCTACAGGGGGCCCCTAGAGGAGGGGCCCCCAGGGTACAGGACAAGAGTATTCCTAAAAGGGTTCTTTTTGGGGGCCCCTAAGTGAGAGTTGACTATGGTGGGTTCCCTGGGGGCCCCCCTAAAGGAGGGCCCCAGGGGGCCCCCCAAGGGGCCCCCCTGGGGCCCCCTGGGGGCCCCTGGGGGCCCCCCAGAGGCCCCGTGGGGCCCCTAAAGGGGCCCCCTGGCTTGAGAGCTGTAGGGGGGGCCCCGAAGGGGTTTGAGGTGCTGTTTGTGGGGCCCCCCTTGTGCCTCTTTGTGTCATTTAATATATTTTATTTTAAATCATTTTTGTTCCTTTTTATTTCTTTTTTTATTTATTTCTTTTTTAAATTAACTGAGGTCCTTCAAATGGTACAGCAGCACGCGGCCAGCTGCGTTGCCCACGGCGAAGAGGCCTCGCCGCTCGCTGCAGCAAGTGTGGGGCCCCACAGCAGCAGCAGCAGCAGCAGCAGCAGCAGCAGCAGCAGCAAGTTCAAAAGCCAGTGACGGGGGCGGAGAACATGGGGCAAGGCAGCAGCAGCAGCACCAGCAAAGCAGCAGCAGCAGCAAGACTACACGAGCAGCACGACGGCAGCAGCAGCAGCAGCAAAACTGCAGCAGCAGCAGCAGCAATAACAGAAAGCGGCAGCAGCAAAACAACACCAGCATCACCAGCAAAGCTGCACCAGCAGCAGAAGCACCAAATCAGCATCAGAAGCAAACCAGCAGCAGCAGCAGCAGCAAACCAGCAGCAGCAGCAGCAGCAAACCAGCAGCAAAAGCAGCAGCAGCAGCAAACCAGCAGCAGCAGCAGCAGCAGCAGCAGCAGCAGCAGCAGCAAAACCCTTGCCTGAAGGCAGCAGAGGTGACATAATGAAGCGGCGTTTTGGGCGTCGGCCAGTCCTGGAAAACTGTCGCCGAGGGCAGGTGCACCTGCAGCAGCAGCAGCAGCAGCAGCAGCAGCAGCAGCAGCAGCAGCAGCAGCAGCGGGTAAATAGGCTCAAAAGAAAGGAAATTTGAAGAAGCAAACAAACAAAGATGTGAAAAAGACTGACGCAAAAGAAGAAACAAAAAGAAGAAAAAAGAAAAGACAAAAAGACATAAAGACGCAAAGGGGGGCCCCCAGCTAGCTGCTGCTGAGGGGGCCCCCCAAACCCCTCTCTTGGCTAGCTGCTGCTAGGGGGGCCCCCCAAGTCCCCTTTTTTGGCTAGCTGCTGCTGCGGGGCCCTCAAATTCCTTAATGTGTAGCTAGCTGCTGCTGCTGCATCGTGGCTAGCTGCTGCTGCGGGGCCCCCAAATTCCTTAATGTGTAGCTAGCTGCTGCTGCTGCTGCTGCGTTGTGGCTAGCTGCTGCTGCGGGGCCCCCCATGTGCCATTTTTTGGCTAGCTGCTGCTGTGGGGCCCCCCCGGGGCCCAAACTTTGGCTAGCTGCTGCTGCGGGGCCCCCGCTGCAGCAGCGTGGCTAGCTGCTGCTGCGGGGCCCCCAAAGGCCCCGACTTTTGGCTAGCTGCTGCTGCGGGGCGCCAAGTTTTGGCTAGCTGCTGCTAAAATGACTCACTAGTTTGAGACTGTCTTTTTTCCACTTCGAGGCGAGGCAAAGGACTTCATTGGATTTGTGCAGCGCCGCAGTCGTCACCGCCGTAGTCAGGTGGCCCAGCGACTGCGCCGCAACACACTGGCTAGCTGGCTAGCTAGCTAGCTAGCTAGCTAGCTAGCTGGGGGCTAGCTAGCTAGCTAGCTAGCTAGCCAGCTGGTGGCTAGCTGGCTAGCTAGCTGAGGGCTAGCTAGCTAGGTGGTGGCTGGGTGGTGGCTGGGCGGTGGCTAGGTG